>NC_050198.1:32381455-32628646 GCF_004126475.2 Phyllostomus discolor | reverse complement strand
AATATGAATCAATTTTCAAAGTTTCACAACATTCTTAACAAGTGATACTCCATGGAATCATAAAATCTGGGCCCCAAACAACTGGTCTGAATCAGCAGAAAATGCCTATGAGAAGCAGCATGCCCAACCAAAACCTGTCCCATAGTTACAACCCTATGCAATGGCAAAAACTTATGTAACACGGCAATACTGAAAAGTGAGTACTCTGTATGTGCACAGAATATAATCAATTTAATATACTTTCAAAATATATGTTTTAATCAAGTACCTCTTATGTATTGTGGAAGACAAATTTTGGTGGGGAGGGGGAATATTTTTCTTTGGATAGAAGATTCACTTTTACTTAACCAACATGTATTGAAGGATTTACATGGCTAGATGCCACAATACAATATTTTATTCAGAAGACACATTTATACTTTTTAGGATTTCAAGCTACTTATGAAGGCAGAGGTGGGTGGTATTAACAGAGGCGGAACAATTATAGAAACATAAAATATGGTGTGTAATCAGGTGTTAAACAGTGCAGTATTAACTGCAGCAGTTTAATGAAAAGGTATATTCAGTACAGCTTAGTATAGCTTCAGGGGAGGTGTGCGAGGGGGCACACAGTCTTGGCCTTCTAGCATGTTCAGGTAAGATTGGTGATAAAGAGATAGGGCATACCAAGCTACAACACAGTGAAGTCTAAGCAAAGGGCAGGGCACTGTGAATCAGCAGGAGGTAGAGCAGTGCTACTCAAAGTGTGATTCAAAGGCTTAGTGCCAGTTCCCAACTGGTTCACCAAGACAAGTCCAGAAATTAATAAGCATTTAGAAACTTTTATAGCAATCTGACAGAGTTAATTTTATGTCTCCTGAGTCTAATAATAAATATAAAACTTACATTTTATATCTTTATAATTTCATTCACCTAATGATCTTTATTGTATTATACAAAAGTTTCAATCCATGATGGGTTAGAAGTTAGAAAAAAATAAAAATACAATTAGCTGGTCTCTCAGCTTAGCTCCTTTGAGAAGCACCAGTTGAAGGGAGTGATGATACATCTGAGTCAAGGGGCTGAGGTGTGGAGGTGAGATGGGGAAATGAAAGATGGGTAAATGGGGTAAAGCAAGATAACAAAGCCTTGAAACCCAAGCACATGGAGGAATTTATAGTGGAGACAATACATATTGGAAAGTGGTCCTAGGTTCATGAATAAGGAAGTGACATGAAGAAAGAAATAGCTTTATTGGGCAGAGTCTGGAAGTTAGTTGGGTTTGATTGGAAGGAGATCAATCTCTCAGAAAATACAAGGATTAGAATAATTTGGAAATCTGGTGAGGAGGCTGAATTTTACAGTCCCCTAACCCAGGGTGATGGACAATAGCACTGTAAAACAAAGGACAAAGTTTAGAGACACTAGCTACCTGGTGATGAAAAAGTACAAACAGGACTCCAAGATTTCTTGCTGGAGGCCAGACAGAAAGGCACCTTGGTCCTCTCAAAGGAAAAGCCAAGCCTTGGCCAAGGGTGACAAGTAAAGACAGGCTAGTAAGGAATGTGAGGGACCTAAAACACTGAATTACTTGGATGATGATGTGTTTTTTTTTCCTGGGGGGAGGGGTGGGACAAGGGATATAACCATGAGAAAAAAAGTCTAGAAAAGTATTAATTAAACTTTAAATACTGAGACTATGTATCTGGACCTCATCAAATCTGTATAATCTATAAACTAACCTACATCATTTCTATCCTGAGATATCTCTGCACTGGAGTTAGTATATGTTAAAATGGCCACCTAAAGAGGACACTGTGGGTAAGGGTCTTTTTTCATAAAGGTCTAAATAGCAATGCTTCCCTGGGCCTCTTCATGGGCACAAGCAACAGAATGTTACCTCAGATTTAACAAAGTCTATGACCTCTGTTTGAGGAATTCTAGGAAGAATGTTTTATTATGCCTCAAAAATGCCCTCAAGTAAAGTTTATAATTATAACACCACTGGTCTGTTAATATTCAGTTTATAATATATTAAGTTCTTTTAAGGCTATCTTATATGAAGGACAGTGATTTCCACCCCCCTTGCTATACTTGCATCTGTCAGGGGTTGATTCTTATGGATTCAATAAGCAATATTCAACTGTCTGCTTTTATATAAGTATACTACTGTTGGTAATTTGCCAAAAAATATACAAATTATTCCCATAATCTGGGTGGTTAGGAGAATATCTTACCAGATAAGCTACCATATATCTTGTATAAGAAATGCATTGCTTACCCCTCAAAGGGGCTACAGAAGATAAGAAAGCGCCTAAGGTAAGGATAGGATAGGCTATCAACAACCTTGGACAGGTTTAGAAGACACAGAAGGATTATGGGGCAGAAGTCTCCTAAGACACTACACTCACCTCCCCCGACCACAAATTGAAATTACAACTAAACTACAGAAAAATCAACCTGAATAACCAACTGAAGACTAGCTGAACAGAAGTCTTATAACCAAGGATTAACAGAAGAAACCACATCGAGACTGGTTGGGAGGTCAAGGATGAGAAAAAGGCTGGCCCCATAGCCACATACTGTGGTTAAGAGTCTGGAGAGATATCCAGCTGCAAAGGTCCCCCCTTAGGAGTGCAGGGTCTCAACACTACACTTGGCTCCCCAGTTTGAAGCAACAAAGCCAGGATGAGATGCTCACATAACATCTAGCTGTGAAAGTCAGCAGGAATTCTGTCTATCAGGGAAACTAGAGACTGCTAGAAACCCAGGTGCCTTCTAAAGGGCTAGCACACAAAATCTCATTTGCAACCATTCGCCCTGAGCTCAAGCAAAGGGAGGGCAGCTCTGAGTATACTGCGGTCATATGAGGACAGAATAAGTTGTGTGGCTCTGGGAAGAGCACAGAAGGGACAGCCACAAGGGTCCCTACACTAAGTACCTTTCTCACACCAACCACAGTGGCCATCTTTTCTGGTTCAAGCACTCCCCTCCATATGGCATCAGCCTGGGGGACTGCAACAGTCTCACATACCCAACTCCCTGTCACCCTGCTGTGCTGAGTTCACACCCTGTGGAGGAGTCAACTTCCTGGAGCCCATGGTGTAGAGGTCTGGGTGGACTCAGAAGGTGTCACAGACTGAGTTCTCCAGATTGTATGGCTCTGGGGAAAAGGCCATTATCCCCCCAGAGCACCTGACCAGCACTATAACCCCATGGGAGTTCTACTAGGCCACCCTAATGATACCAGTGGCCATTCCATGCCAACCTCACACCCTGCACAATTGTTGGCTAGCAGTGGCCAGCCTGGGCATACAATGCAGACTTTCTAGGAAGATTCCCAAGGAGGTCTGGGCAGAATTGGGGACAGGCTGAGCTGTATGGGCCTGGGACAAAGGTCATTTTTCCTCACATGCCTGACTGGTGCCAATGTTTCTGTACAGAGTCTACCCTTTACATGGTCAAATCTTGATCTTTTGGGGCCTAATGAATTCAGCTGGACTCACCCTAATGACTCCCTGAGGCTCCACCCCACCACAAATATCTGTGGGCACCTAGAAGTTGGCAGCTGGCCTTGGTGCACCCTGGGACTTTTGTTGAGTGGCTTCACACCCTAGCACTGGCACTGAGTTTGAATCTGTATGAGTCTGGTGAACACCACTCAAACCTACCTAAAAACTCACTGAGAACCTACCTCATGCAACTCGCACACTACCAGACACTCTTTCAGTGATTGAGCCTAACAGGCAGCCAGTAGGTAGAGGTGGATCTTGGGGTGCCCTGGGAATTTTCTGGCCTGCTCTCAGGCTCTGTACTAGTGGAAAACTACTTTGGTATGCAGTTTGGCCCCTCCGACACACAACCAGGCCCATCAGAAGCAGCCACAAACTATAGATCAATTTGTGGTTCCAAACAGGTAGCCCATACCGGGTCACAGGCAGTGCCTGACAATGACCTGAACCAAAGCCCCTCCCGAGAGTCCTCAAAACCAACTCACCAAGTGGCAGAATTCAGACCACACCAAAGCATTACCCAAATAGCTCCAGAAGGGGCATACCCAATGAGAGATCTCAGCAGGCATAAGACCCTGGTGGGACAGATTCTGCTTTGTGGGGTCAGTCCCTGCACAGCAACTTGTACACTGTGATTGGAGTTGATCCTCCTAGTCAGCCAGGCTGAGGGTTAACCTTACCATGGATGGACCAACAGCAATCAACACTCAGCTACAAAAGGAGGGCTCACATAATGCATACAAGGGACATTCCTGGAGCACCTAGCTCAGGTAATCAGGGAGACTGTGCCACTGGGCCTTAAAAGATACCTACTACATAAGGCCACCATACCAATACTGGGGGACATAGCACATCTACCTAATACACAGACAAATGCAGAGAGGCATCCAAAATGGGGAAACAAAGTGATGTGCTCCAAATAAAAAAAAAAGAGGAGAAATCTCAAGAAAATTTAAATAAATAAAATGGAGATAAGCAATCTACCAGAGATAGAGTCTAAAAAATGGTTATAAGGATGCTCAAGAAACTTAGTGAGTATTTCAATAGCATAAAAGAACATAGAAACCATAAAAAAACAACCAGTAAGAAATGAAGACTACAGTAGCTGAAATAAAGAATACACTAGAAGGAATCAACAGTAGGTTAGATGAAGCAGAGAACTGAATCAGCGATCTGGAAGACAAGATAGCAAAAAACACCCAACCAGAGAGGCAAAAAGAAAAGAGGACTTTAAAAAATGAGGAGAGTTTAAGGGACCTTAGGAACAATATGAAGCATAATAACATTTGCATCATAAGGATACCAGAAGAATAGAGAGCAAGGGATTGTAAACTTATTTGAAGAAATAATGACTGAAAACTACCCTAACCTGGTGAAGAAAAAGACACACAAGCCCAGGAAGTGCAGAGTCCCAAACAAGATGAACCCAAAGAGGCCCATACTGAGACACATCATAATTAGAATGCCAAAGGTTAAATACAAAGAAAGAATCTTAAAAGCAGCAAAAGAAAGAGTTACCTAACAAGGAAGCCCCCATAAATTGTAAAAGTATATCTCTCTTAAATAACAACTGAATCCAGAAAGTACAGGACTATTTAAAATACAATGAATCAAAATATATCCACAGCTCTACATGCCTATGTTAAGAAAGAGGCAGTTTGAAAAAACTAGCAAAATTGCTAAACTGCTAGTACAATTAAACAAAACTGAAAAGCACACAAATTATTGACTTTAAACATACATATTTAATGTGAAATGATTTAAATTATTAGGGAGCTCCATATGCAAATATGCATTTACAAAGAAAAGGGATAACTTTCTTGAAAAGAAAATATAGCCCAAGTACCCAAGATGAAATAAAGAACCTAAATAGACCAAAAGAATAAGCAATATTATCAACAAACTTCAAAAGAAACAAAAATGGCACTTAAATATTTAAACATTAAATGAATAACAATTCCATTACATAAATGGTTCCTAAATATGTTCTAGAAAATTCATTTTCATGAAGTGAATGTCAGCTTGATTACTGAATCTGACTTATATGTCAAAAGGAAAATTATGAATTAGTCTTATTTGTGAACACAGAAACAAAATACTGAATGAAATTTTAACAAACCATATACCAGCACTTTAAAAGAATTGTTGTTCATGGTAACTCAGGTTTTAGCCTGAGGTAGCAAGGCTGATTTTATTAAGAAAGACCAATGATTCACTAGAAAAACAGTAAAAATAAAATGAAGTGAATTGATATGGTAAAAAAATCTGAAAATTCAATATTCATTTCTGATTTTAAAAGTAGATTTTCTTTTAATATTATAAATATGATTATGTCAACACTATTCTTAAAGGAGACACATTAGAGGTATTCATCTAAAAAAAGAAAAGAAAAATCACACAAAGATATCTAATCACCATTCCTAATTAACCATATTGAAAAATTTGACCATTGTAATCAAATATTAAAAAAATTAGTAATATGAGATAAAATTAAAACAGCACTGTTTACACACTTCATAATTATATAACCTAAAAGGCCAAGATAGTCGAGAAACAAAATTAAAAATGATGAGTTCAACAAAGGGAAAAATTATAAGATCTCAAAAATCTATCACATTCTCACTCCAATAATAAACATCTATAAAATACAACTAGACAGAGAGAAATCTGTTTTACCACAGCAACAACCACCAAAAATATTAACCTGAATTACCTTAACTGGGCACATACATATTGTAGGGACTAAGTATGAACAAGACAATGAGAGTTTAATACAATGCAGAATCACAGAATCATTTAGGCCTTCATTTCCACCTGGATAGTTCATAAATCCTGTGAATTTTACCTCTGTAATTTGACAAGATGATGTACAGAAAGCTTGCCACCTGAATATAAATGCCCACATTCCTCAGAACAAGAGGTTAGAGACAAATAGTTTCTATAAAAGGAATGAATGAAATGAACCACAAGTAAATGATTATTCAGTACCATATTCACCCACTATATTATTAGTAAAAATAAAGCTAAATATCTGTGGGGCTACAGGGATAATGAAGACACTCAAAGATGCTGATGACTATATTATTGCATAAACCAACGGTCTCACTCAGTACTCTCAGTTCAGGAACAGATCCCCCCAAAATTAGACCTCTCCTCTACCATGTAAAAGGGTGGTTTGTACAAAAGATGCTTGTCACAGCTGTATTCATATTTTTTAAATCCAAAAGATGTGATTAAAGCTAGTCTGATATAGCATATTTTCCCCCTCATTCACTGATTGTTCGTTTTGTGGGATATGCACACAAACAAAACATGCAGTCTCTGATCTCAAGGAACTTTTATATTATTTAACCTAGATATTAAATTACCATGCTACCTGATACACATAAATGAATGTATAAAATAATGTTAGCAGTAAACGTATATCAACAAAAACAAAACACTGCAAAGCTAACGATAAAAGCAATGTGAAATATTTTCTTTCTACACACACAAATAGAAACAGACAAGAATTAGCAAAAGATTGACAATAAATAATTGATATTTTAAATCTGGAATAGTTTTCTACACATGCATACAAACTTGCACTGCAACTTCTGTAATGCTTTCAATAGCAAAGCTTGGCATTATCTAGTTTCTTCTATTCCTATATTTTTCACAAGGGACCAGCCCTTATGTATATATAACTAAATACATCCCTCTTTTTCCTTTTCCTCTGTTTCTCTTTTAATTGCCAATAACATAAAACCCAAGTACTTCTTATAAATTACTTGCAACATTTCTTGATTAGGGACTTTTATGTTCCCTTTTTCTAATTTTAAAATCCTATGAATGGAACTTGTTAAATTTCTTCACTTTTTTAAAGATTTTTAAAACTTGTGACCCTGCCCTGGCTGGTGTGGCTCAGTAGATTGAGCACTGGCCTGTGAGCCAAAGGGTCTCAGGTTCGATTCCCAGTCAGGGCACATGCCTGGGTTGTGGGCCAGGTCCCAGTAGGGGGCACACAAGAGGCAACCACACATCGATGTCTCTCTCCCTCTCTTCCTCCTTCCCTTCCCCTCTGTCTAAAAATAAAATAAATAAAATCTTTAAAAACAACAACAACTTGTGACCCTTAACTGAATTCTTTCAGTGAGTGAGTGGTCCTTGCTAGAAAAAACAATCCCCATCATGTTTTATATGATGCGTTGTTGTGAAATAAAAAGACATCCTGCAAGTAGACATTATAAGTTTCCCACCAAGAGCAGGGAACTCCTCTACATTTAGGCTACCCCTCATTCAAAGGGCTTTTTAAATGTTTTTTTTCTTACAACTTCCAACTAATTTTGTTCCTAAATGTCACCTGCATTGAAAGTATTTTGTTTATTTGGCCACTGTGAAAAAGAGCTCAAGCCCTGGCTGGCGTAACTCAGTGGACTGAGCGCGGGCTGCGAACCAAAGTGTCACAGGTTCAATTCCCAGTCAAGGTACATGCCTGGGTTGCAGGCCACAACCCCCAGCAACTGCACATAGATGTTTCTCTCCCTCTCTCTTTCTCCCTCCCTTCCCTCTCTCTAAAAATAAATTAATTAATTAATTAAATCTTTAAAAAGAAAAGGAGCTCAAAATTAGGAGGCCAAAAAAAAAAAAAAAAGAAAAAAAGAAAGAAATGAGCCTGGTAATAAAGACAATCAAAGGGAAGAGAGTAGCTGCCACCAAAGCCAGGATAATTCCCCCAGATTCCCTCACATGAATGAGCACCTGGCTCCCAAAGCCTTCAGACTCAAGAGGCAAAGAACACTGGACCTAAGGACTTGCTTCCTGAATGATGCTATTGACTTTGGTGAATTTAATCTGGAGAAGGCTTATTATATTGGTTTAATCATTATATTTAGCTTGAACACAATTGATTGACTGTAGTCCAAATACATTCTTCTCAGTGCTCTTTTGCTAGTCTCTTAAAAGTCTAACAGCTCCTGCTCTCTGGCTGCTAGTAATAGAGAGGAATGAATTTAGTAATATTTGGATTTACATCCTGAATCTTGAAAGACTTGACTTTTCCACATAAAAACTTCATTTAAAAACTAGTAAACAGAATGGAAACCTGCCAAGACTGAGACACAAAGACTGAGGCGTAGAAAATGACATAAAATACTATTGTGCCTTTCAATGATTTCAAGATGCAGGGGGGTTTTATTTTTTTTTTAATCCTCACCCAAGGATATGTCTTTTTTATTGGTTTTTATACAGAGAGACGAGAGAGACAGAGAGAGAAAGGACATGGATCAGTTGCCTCCCATACACGCCCTGACTGTGCAACCTAAGTATGTGCCCTGACTGGGGATTGAACCCACAACCTTTTGGTGTATGGGATGATGCTCCAAAGAACTGACCCACTGACCCACCTGGCCAAGGCTGCAGGATCTTGTTTGTTTGTTTGTTTGATCATTATTTTTTTGATTAGGGTATAGTATGAGGGTTGCATTTCCATATTAAAAAGCAGAGAAAGATGTGTATAAGGCTCAGAGACAGAGGAATGCATTAACCATGAAATCCAAAATTAGAATAGGATTCAAGAAATTTCAACCATGTGGCAGTATGAATAGTGGAAAAGAATTTACACAATGTCTTTGGATTATAGTGTGAGAAATGATGACTCATTTGGGAAAGGAACATTCAATAAATGCTTTTGTGGAAACAATTAAAATTCATTCCAGATGAATTGAGGATCTAAACCTTTTTTTTTTACGTTACAAAAGGGGAAGGGTCATCAAGGAACATGAATAAAGGACACATGGACAAAGCCAAAAAGGTGTAAGATCAAGAGTGGGAGGTAGGGCGGGGAGGGGGGAGTGCTAAGGGGAAAATGGAGACAACTGTACTTAAACAATAACAAAATTTTTAAAATATATTTTATTGATTATGCTATTACAGTCGTCCCATCCCCTCCTTTATTCCCCTCTGGCTTGTACACCCACTCACTCCCACCCACACTCCACCCCTTTAGTTCATGTCTATGGGTGGTACACATAAGTTCTTTGGTCTCTACATTTCCTATGCTATTCTTAACCTCCCCCTGTCTATTTTCCACCTACCATTTATGCTTCTTATTCCCTGTGCCTTTCCCCCCTTTCTCTCCATGCTAATAACCCTCTATGTGATCTCCATTTCTATGATTCTGTTCCTGTTCTAGTTGTTTGCTGAGTTTGTTTTTGTTTTTTAGGTTCAGTTGTTGATAGTAGTGAGTTTGTTGTCATTTTACTGTTCATACTTTTGATCTTTTTCCTAGATAAGTCCCTTTAACATTCATATAATAAGGGCTTAGTGATGATGAACTCCTTTAACTTGACCTTATCTGGCCTTTATCTACCTTTATCTGCCCTTCCATTCTAAATGAAAGCTCTGCTGGATAGAATAATCTTGGATGTAGGTCCTTGCCTTTAAGGATGTGGAATAGTTCTTTCCAGCCCCTTATTGACTGTAAGTTTTCTTTTTTTTTTAATTTTTAAAGATTTTATTTATTTATTTTTAGAGAGGGAAGGGAGGGAAGGGAGGTAGGGAGGGAGGTAGGGAGGGAGAGAGAGAGAGAGAGAGAGAGAGAGAGAGAGAGAGAGAGAGAGAGAGAGAGAGAGAGAGAGAGAGAAACATCAATGTGCGGTTGCTGGGGGTTATGGCCTGCAACCCAGGAATGTACCCTGGCTGGGAATCAAACCTGGGACACTTTGGTTCCCAGCCCGCGCTCAATCCACTGAGCTATGCCAGCCAGGGCTGTAAGTTTTCTTTTGAGAAATCAGCTGATAGTCTTATGAGCACTCCTTTGTAGGTAACTGTCTCCTTTTCTCTTGCTGCTTGTAAGATTCTCTCCTTATCTTTAATCTTGGGTAATGTATTTATGATGTGCCTTGATGTGTGCTTCGTTGGGTCCAACTTCTTTGGGACTCTCTGAGCTTCCTGGACTTCCTGGAAGTCTATTTCCTTTGTCAGATTGGGGAAGTTCTCCTTCATTATTTGTTCAAGTAAGTTTTCAATTTCTTGTCCTTCCTCTTCTCCTTCTGGCATCACTATGATTCAGATGTTGGAACATTTAAAGTTGTCCTGGAGGTTCCTAAGCCTCCCTTCACTTTTTCTTTTTAATTCTCATTTCTTCATTCTATTCTGGTTGACTGTTTCCTTCTAGGACAAACCATTGATTCGAGTCCTGGTTTCCCTCATGTCACTGTTGGTTCCCTGTACATTTTCCTTTATTTCACTTTTCATAGCTTTCACTTTTTCCTCTATTTTGTGACAATACTCAACCAATTCTGTGAGCATACTGATTACCAGTGTTTTGAACTTTGCATCTGATAGGTTGGCCATCTTTTAATCCCTTAGTTGTATTTTTTTCTGGGGATTTGATCTGTTCTGTCATTTGGGCCATTTTTTATTTTTGTCTTGGTGTGCCTGTTATGTAGTAAGGGGCAGAGCCTTAGGTATTCAGCAGGGTGGGGCAACGCACATCACTGTGCTTTGGCACTGTACATGGGGGAGGGGTCCAAGAGGGAACAATGCCTCTTGCTCAGTTCTGTGCCAGCTTTTGGTCACTTCTGCTGCTATGCACAAGCAAATTGGGCCCTTCTGGTCCTAATTTTCAAGTGGGTGGGTTTGTGCACATCATAGGATCCTGTGGGTCCCTCCAATGAACTCTCCTGTGAGGCTTGGAGTTTCTCCCACTGCCACGACCCTCACAAGTTTTTTCTGTCAGAGGTGTTAAGGCTTTATTTCCCTGCACTGGAACCCTGGGTTGTGTGGTCTGTCTTGCTCCCCACTTATTCCTCCTGGTTTATCTGCACACAAATGTGGGACTTCCTACTCCGCCAGCCACTGCCTTGCCCAACTTGGTCCTCTAGCCACTGCCTTGCCACAAGTCCTCTCCTCCTGGCTGCTGGTCTCCACCCCTCCTACCAGTCTGGATAATGTTTTTTCTTTAACTCCTTGGTTGTTGGACTGCCATACAGTTCATTTTTCTTCTAGTTCTAGTTGCCTTTTGTTTTTAAGTTTATTGTTGTCCTTCTTTTGGTTGTGCGAGTAGGCACATTGTGTCTACTATGCCTCCATCTTGGCCAGAAGTAAAAAAAAATTTTTTTTGAAGAAAAAATCTGTAAGAAAATGGAGTCATGCATTTATACTCAATGTGTGAGTTTTATTAATATCAAAGCAAAAAAAACCCATTGATGATGAATATAACTAAATAAAAGTAAAGCTTCTTATATAGTAAAAAGTTTACAGTTTAAAAGGAAAATCATACAGATAAAGGCAGCCACAATTTTGATGGAAAAGGAACTTAATATAGGAAATATTGAAGACCTGATACAATCTGATAGTTAATATTACTTTTCTCTTGGTAAGTGGTCAAAAAATATCAAAATGTTTAGCCTCATCAGAAATTAAACCATTGCATATCTATTAACTTCCTAATAAAACTCAACATTTTGTTCTTCTGATGAATGATACCAGTTTTTTAAATTATTTTTTTCTATTAGAAGCTGTTATTCTATTACAGTTGTCCCAATTTTACCTCCTTTGCCCTCCTCCACCCATCCCATCTCGCACTTGGATACACTACTATATTTGTTGCAAGTGAGTTAGTCAAAGCAACAAAGAGGAGAAAAACATATTTTCAGTCACTGGTATTTTATCTACTGGCCATTTCCATGCACCACTAGGACAGTTTTGTAACTTTTAGATGTTTTTAGTATTTCAGGTCCTTTCAGATTTTTTTTTTTAATTTCAGGTTTATTCTTAGTCATTTATGCCTAAATCTATTTGTTTGATAATCTTTCATAAATATTACTCCATTTTTATCTCTGCCAGTAAGTGAAACTGATTTTTGAAATTTGATTGACAATGTTTCCAATCACAAGTTTATTTATTGATAAATAGTTTTTTATATATTTTCAGATGATTTTACATTTAAAACATACTTTTTAAAAAGCACTTTGGGCTATTTAAATTCTTTTGTTGTTTTTTTGTTGTTGTTGTTTATTTTAATTGTTGTTCAAGTACAGTTTTCTGCCTTTTACTCCCAGTCCAGCCCACCCCCCAGCCCTCCCCACCTCCCTCCCATCTCCACCCCACCTTGTTTTTGTCCATGTGTCCTTTATACTTGTTCCTGTAAACCCTGCTCCTTTTCCCCGAAATTCCCTCTCCTCTCCCCTCTGGTCACTGTCAGCCTGTTGCTATTTCAGTGTCTTTGGTTACATTTTGCTTGTTTGTTTGTTTTATTTATTAGATTCCTGTTAAAGGTGAGATCATATGGTATTTGTCCTTCACTGCCTAGCTTATTTCACTTAGCATAATGCTTTCCAGCTCCTACCCTTTGTGACAGCATGGATGGAACTGGAAAGCAATATTTTAGTTCTTTTGGTTCACTAAACCCTATACTATAAAGAAAAACAAAGCTTTCAACATGGCTGAAGGGTAAGCTGAATTTTGGGCGGGTGGGGGGGGCATTCCCTAAGTCAGGCATTATATTTTAAATGTTACTTTATGATAAGAGGTGTTAGCTAATGCTACAGTGGTAATCATATTGCAATATACAAACATATCAAGTCAACATATTGTACACCTTAAACTTACATAATGTTGTTTATAAGTCAATTGTATTTCAATAAAAATAACTTAAAATATTTTTGCTCTGTAATATAAAACTAAGAGAGACATATAGATATATAATTAATTCGACATCCTAATAATCATAGGAATATTTCTATTTTAAATCCTATATATTATCTAATACATTAGAGAGTACTAGAGCTTTAATGTGACTAATTAGTATTTATAAAAGTAAAGTTGCTTCAATATAAAAGAATTATAGAGAAAATTAAATGGAGAAAGCATAGCTAAAGAAGTAAAGCAAGCAGGGAACCTAAAATTTTAAAGAATCACCTGAAAGGTTACCTAGTAATTTTTAAAGAATTTTTAAAAATCTATGAAGACATTACCAAACAATTAGATAGGTATGATGGGCTGAAAATGAATTACACTTTGTTGAGTCTGACGAATGAACAAAAATAATTCAAGGCAAGTAAAAAGCTTCAGAACTACCCTGTGGTACACAGAAATAAGTAATATGTGAAACTGTGGACAAGATCATTCTTTCAAATGAATCATCTGCTCCCCAAATGTTTTAAATCAGTCAGTGATAAAAAAAAACCCTCTGGTATATTAGTGGACTAAAATGTGGCCATCAAAATGATAAATGTGTGACCCATAGTGGGGGTGCTAGCAGAGGTGATACTTTAATGCAATAAAGACAGAACATAACTTCGGTCATTTTTGGTAAAAATGACAAAAAGAATTATATAAAAAGTTGGTACTTTGTAGGGAAGATACTGGCCTCTTTTATGGTATTATGATATACAATAAAGAAAAAAACCCATAGTATCTTCAACCTATTTTTCCTTGTTTCAGAGGATGAAGTTCCCCTCAACCTCTTCCAAATTGACCACCTAACCTGTATTTAGATTATCTTCTTTAACACCATTGTGGGGGCCTATGCTTCAGCTGTCCCCATGGGATACCAATATCTATGGTGACACATGTGGCCCACTCCTCCCATAAGTGGAACCTAATCAACAAAACAAACAAGCAAGCAAAATAGAAGCAGAGACATTGAAATAAAGAACAAACTGACAGTAACCACAGGAAGGGGGAGGGGGGAAATAGGGGGAAAGAAGGGGAAGGGTCACCAAGGAACATGTATAAAGGATCCATGGACAAAGCCAAAGGGGTGTAGGACCGAGAATGGGAGGTGGGGGTGGGTGGGATGGGGTACTGTGGCTGGGGGAAAACGGAGACAACTGTACTTGAACAACAATTTAAAAAATGAAAAAAAAAATAAAACAGAACCACAAACATTCTTTGATCTTGCTGTCCCTTCCAGTAATCTCCCACCATTCCACAGAAACTTTGCTTCTACCTTCATCTTCCACATTGTTTGAAAACAATGTCTACCTTTTTGGAAGAATCTATAGGCCAAACATACCCACTTAACATATTATATTAATTCAATAAAGAGAAGACACATTTATTTTTTTCAGCTTCACTGAGGTATAATTAACACATAAAATTGTAAGATATTTAAAATGTACACTGTACCAATTTAATATAAGTATATATTGTAAAAAGATTCCCCCATCTAGTAAATTAACACATCTATCACTTCACATATTTATTGGGTAGCCAAAAAGTTCATTTAGTTTTTTCCATACTATGGCTCTAGTAGTGCTTAGTTGTCTTTAATTTCATTTGAAACAATTTTGTTAGACTGTATTGTGACAGCTGTCATATCAGTGTGCATTTAAAAAAAAAAAAACTTCTCAGACTTCTGGCCAAGATGGAGGCGTAGGTAGACACACTGTGCCTCCTCACACAACCAAAAGAAGGACAACAACAATTTAGAAACAAAAAACAACCAGAACTGACAGAAAATTGAGCAGTATGGATGTCCGACAATCAAGGAGTTAAAGTAGAAACATCCACCCAGACCGGTAGGAGGGGTGGAGATGGACATCCAGGCAGAGAGGACTTACGGCAAACCAGCAGTGGAAGACCAGGGCAGGCAAGGTTGTTGCTGGCGAACCCAGTGAAGCAGTCCATTGTGGAGCTGGTCAGCAAGGCAGCAGCTGGTGGGCCGGCAAGGAGGCAGTGATCCCACATTCATGTGCGGATAAACCAGGGGGAACACCTGGGGAGCAAGACAGACCACGCAACCTGGGGTCCCAGCGCAGGGAAATAAAGCCTCAAACCACCAATTGAAAACACCTGTGGGGGTTGAGGCGGCAGTGGGAGAAACTCCCAGCCTCACAGGAGAGTTTGTTGGAGAGACCCACAGGGTCCTAGAATGTACACAAGCCAACCCACCCAGGAATCAGCACCAGAAGGGCCCACATTGCTTTTGGGTAGCAGGGAAAGTGACTGAAATCTGGCAGAGAGCCAGCAAGCACCATTGTTCCCTCTCAACCCCTTCCTTGTACACAGCATCACAAAGCAGCTACGTGGGTTGCCCCGCCCTGGTAAACACCTAAGGCTCTGCCCCTTATACGTACAAGGCATGCAGAGACAGCAACAACAACAAAAAGGCCCAAGTGAAAGAACAGATAAAAGCTCCAGAAAAAAATACAACTAAGTGAGGAAGAGATAGCCAACCTATCAGATGCACAGTTCAAAACACTGGTAATCAGGATGATCACAGGATTGGTTGAATTTGGTTGCAAATTAGATGAAAAAGTGAAGGCAATGCTAAGTGAAATAAAGGGAAATGTACAAGGAACCAATAGTGATGGGAAGGAAACTGGGACTCTAATCAATGGAGTAGACCAAAAGGAAGAAAGAAGCAACCAAACAGAAAAGAATGAAGTAACGAGAATTCAAAAAAAAAAAAATGAGGAGAGACTTAGAAACCTCTAGGATATCTTTAAACGTTCCAAAATCTGAATTATAGGGGTACCAGAAGGGGAAGAGGAAGAGCAACAAACTGAAAACTTATTTGAACAAATAATGAAGGAGAATTTCCCCAATCTGACAAGGAAATGGATTTCCAGGATGTCCAGGAAGCTGAGTCCCAAAGAAGTTGGACCCAAGAAGGAACACACCAAGACACATTATAATTACACTACCCAAGATTAAAGATAAGGAGAGAATCTTAGAAGCAGCAAGAGAAAATAATACAGTTACCTACAAAGGAGTTCCCATAAGACTGTCAGCTGATTTCTCAAAAGAGATCTTACAGGCAAGAAGTGGCTGGAAAGAAGTATTCCAAGTCATGAAAGGCAAGGACCTACATCCAAGATGACTCTATCCAACAAAGCTTTCATTTAGAATGGAAGGGCAGATAAAGTGCTTCTCAGATAAGGTCAAGTTAAAGGAGTTCATCATCAGCAAGCCCTTATTACATGAATGTTAAAGGGATTTATCTAAGAAAAAGAAGATAAAAATATGAACAGTAAAATGACAGCAAACTCACAGTTATTAACTAAAACAAAAACAAAAGCAAACAACTAGAACAGGAACAGAACTACAGAAATGGAGATCACATGGAGGGTTATCAACAGGGGCATGGGAATGGGAGAGAGAGGAAAAAGGTACAGAGAATAAGTAGCATAGATGGTAGGTAGAAGATAGACAGGGGGAGGTTAAGAATAGTATGGGAAATGGAGAAGCCAAAGAACTTATATGTATGACCCATGGACATGAACTAAAGGTGGGGAATGTGGGTGGGAGAGGTGTGCAAGGCAAAGGGGAATAAAGGCAGAAAAATGGGACAACTGTAATAGCATAATCGATAAAATATATTTAAAAAAAAAAACTTCAAAATTAGTGAATTTTTCTGCAGGCATTTAAATACTGAAGATAGAAGAAAATATATGACAATTTCGGCATATTATGCTTTATTATTTCAAAAAACATAAAAACACAACTGAAATGCAAAGAAATACTTGTGCAGTGTATGGAGAAGGTACTATGACTGATTGAATGTGTCAAAAGTGGTTTGCAAAGTTTCTTGGTACTACTGACATTTTAGCCAAATAACTCTTTGCTGTGGGGCTGTCTTATGCATTGGAAGATGTTTAGCAGCACCTCTGGCCTCTACCCGCTAGAAGCCAATAGCAGGAGATAGTCAACATACTCAAAATGTCCAAATCAATAAAGTTATTGGTGAAAATGAAAAATGTGTTTTATTTTACAGAAAAAAAAAAAACTAAACAGACTTTTTTGGCCAACCCAATACATATATACATTATTTTCATTTTTTTAATTTTAATTGCTGTTCAAGTACCGTTTTCTGACTTTTACTCCCATCCCAGCCCACCCCCAGCCCTCCCCACCTCCCTCCTGTTTCCACCCCCTCTTTTTATTGTCCATGTGTCCTTTATACTTGTTCCTGCAAACCCTTCCCCTTTTCCCCTGAAATTCCCTCTGCCCTCTGGTCACTGTCAGCCTGTTCTCAATTCCAGTGTCTGGTTATATTTTGCTTGTTTGTTTGTTTTGTTTATTAGATTCCTGTTAAAGGTGAGATCATATGGTATTTGTCTTTCACCACCTGGCTTATTTCCCTTAACATAATGCTTTCCAGTTCCATCCATGCTGTCACAAAGGGTAGGAGCTCCTTCCTTTTTTCTGCTCCAATAGATATTTTTGTGAGAACATTTCAGCTTTACTCTCTTAGAAAATTTCAATTATAAAACACAGTGTTATCAACCAGAGTCACTTTGTTATACATTAGATCCTCAGACCTTATGCATCTTATAACTGAAAAGGTAGGCTTAAATTAAAAGCGATTAAAATCATTATGTATGAATTTTCAAAGGAGATTTCAAGATTGTCAGGTAGAGGCCACAAGCGGAGAAAATTAACATGGACACATTTTTTAAAAGATCTGAACCATAAAGAAAGAAAATAAATCCTTAAGTTTAAATAGCAGCCCTTATGTTTTTCAAAGTACTTTCCTATTTGGTTAGGCAAAGTTATAGGTATAGTATATATTGTAGAGGAAATCTTAAACATACTCTAATCTAGCTCTTTTATTTTACAGATGAAACAGAAGCTCAGTGTGTTGTTAAGAATGGCTAACACCTACCAAGCATATACTCTGCACCTTCAAGTAAGTGCTTTATGTATGTCCTCCATATAGGCCTCAGTACTCATCCCAAAGGTAACATAGGACAAGCTATGTAATTTTCAGGGTCTACTATAGGGGTGTCCAACATGCAGCTCACAGGCTGCATGTGGCTCAGGATGGTTATGAATGTAGTCCAACACAAAATCATAAATTTACTTAAAACACTATGAGATTTTTTTGTAATTATGTGTCACAATGTATTTAATGTGTTCCCCAAGACAATTCTTCTTCCAGTGTGGCTCAGAGAGGCCAAAAGGCTGGACACCCCTGGCCATGCAACATGCAAGTGTGGGGTCCCTTGTTCAAAAATTATTAAGAGGTTCAAATGATGAATGGAGACCTGACTTGGGTTGGTGAACACATAATACAGTGTACAGATGATGTGTTGTAGAATTGTGTACTTGAAACCTGTAAAATTTTGATAACCAATGTCACCCCAATAGATTCAATAAAAAGGAAAAAAAAGAATTTCAAGATGGAGAAAGCAAAGAATTAAACCTAACATAACATCTTTCAGAGTACCTGAACCTGGGGACTGTGTAGGTCGCATGACCATGAAGTTGGCCCTGGGTGTACAGTTAGTAAAAGCGGTAGAACTGGAAACTTAACCCCACTTACCTCAGATCTCAAAGTCCTAACACTTTTTTACTGAATAGATTTGACATGTAATAATGTGTAAGTTTAAGGTGTAAAGCATGTTAGTTTGATATATTTATATGTTGTAATATGATTGCTGATGTGATATTTATCATATTACATAATTATAATACAATATTATTATCTATATTCATTAATACTTGTTACAGGTCTATACCCTTAAACACCATCACTCTTACCCAACCTCCCCAATGCTTAGTAACCACCACTTTACTGTTTTTTTTACAGTATTAATTTTTTTAGATTCCACATATAAGTGATATCATGTAGTACCTGTGTTTCTCTGTCTGACTTTTACCTTGCTTTGCATAATGTACTCAAGATCCATCCATGTCACAAATGAAAGGATATCATCCTTTCTTTTTTTATTTTTTAAATATTTTATTTATTTATTTTTAGAGAGGGGAGGGAGGGAGAAAGAGAGAGAGAGAAAAACATCAATGTGTGGTTGCTGGGGGCCATGGCCTGCAACCCAGGTATGTGGCCTGACTGGGAATCGAACCTGCGACACTTTGGTCCACAGCCCACATTCAATCCACTGAGCTATGCCAGCCAGGGCAGATATCATCCTTTCTTGTGCTGAATAAATACTCCTTGTGTATGTATACCACAGTTTTTTTTCATTCATCCATTAATGAGCATTTGGGCTGTTTCTATATCTTGGCTATTGTGAATAATGATGTGATATACATGAGAGTGCATTTACAGTCATCCCTCGCTATATCGCAGTTCACTTATTGCGGCTTCACTGTATACTTCACTGGTGAGTACCCATATAGAATTTTATATGTTGTTAAAATTATGTAGATTTAAGAGTGTAGGAAGTGTTTAAGAGCATATGAAGTGTTTATAAGAGTGTGGGAAAGGTTAATAAGAGAGTGGGAAAGGTTTATAGGACTTTAGGAAGGGTTTATAAAGCCTTAAAATATTTATAAATAATAAAATAAATATAACACCATTACTTTGTGGATTTTCATCTATTGCGGGGGTCTCTGGAACCTAACTCCCACAATAGGTGAGGGATCGCTGTATCTTGTTCAAATCCTTTTTTCATTTCCTTTGGGCATATACCCATAAGTAGAATCCATACTGGGTTCCATATGGTAGATCTATTTTTAATTTTTTTGAGGAACCTCCATATGTTTGTCCATAGTGGTTGGGCCAATTTACCTTCCCACCAATAATGTACAGCAAGTCCACAAATAACTTCATTTCATTCAATGTTATTTCATTATCTTAACAAGATGCCATAGAAACTTAACTCTTGTTTATGTCAGTTAGCCTATGGTAAAACTGGTTTCCCTATAGGTCTTTTTGCTTAAAGTCACAGAACCTATTAATGATGTTAAGTGAGGCCTTATTGTGTATTGGTTCCCTTTTCAGCACATCCTTACTAGCACTTGTATCTTGTTTTCTTTGAACAGGTGTGAGATAATATCTCACTGTGGGTTTGATTTGCTTTTCCCTGATGACTAGTGATGTTGTGCAAGGGAGTCAAGAACACCCAATGGAGGAAGGATAGTCTTTTCAACAATTGGTGCTGAGAAAACTAAGGAAACACATGCAGAACAATGGAATTGGATCTCCATCTTACACTACTCACAAAAATTAACTCAAAATTTACCGAAATATAACTGACCAAATAACTGAAAGACTAAACATAATTCTTGACACCATACAACTAGAAGAAAAAGTAGGGGAAAAGCTCATAGACATTGGTCTTGGCAATGATTTCTTGAACATTATGCCAAAACACAAAAAACAAAAGTAAAAATCAACAAACGGGACTACCTCAAACAAAACCTTCTGTACAGCAAAAAGTTTTTTCAAACCATATATCAGATAAAAGGGTTAATATCCAAAATATATAAAGAACTCAGTCAATTTAATAACAAAAACTAAAGAACCCTATTTAAAAATGGGCATTTTCCCAAAAGGACATCAAATTGGACAATAGACACATGAAAAAATGTTCAAAGTTCCTACACTTAACCAGTGTCTTATTCTGTCCTTTGGGAAATTTAAAGGATCAGCTTATCCAATATCACACTGTTGGTTTGCAACAGAAATAAAATTTGAACCCAGAAAGTTTGACACCAGTTGTCCATGGCCACAAAAGACCCTTCTGCTTCGTGTCCCTCTTCCAGGTGATTGAGATCAGCTAGTTATGGGCAAGTGGAGAAGAGCAGCTGTCACCATCACAGCTGAATCAGCTTGGGGCTGGCTGGCCCAACCCTGTTCACCATCTGCTCCACACACTAAAATCAGCTTTTGTGTAGCCTGGCTTCTGGGAAATAAGAAGAGCTACAAGGAAATGGGGGAGGTGGTTCTTTTTTTTTTTTTTTAAGTCTCCTTCCATAGATGCTTTTGGGGAGAGTGACACACAAATTTTGAAATATTTTGAAAAGTTCCCTTGTGGCGCTTGTACAACCCTGGGTACTGACTTTAATAAAAGGAGGTATAAAGACATCTCAGATACCTCTAGGAAACTGATCACTATGATAACTATGTTATTGTGGAAATTACAGTAGACTTGCAGAAAAACATACCAGGGTTTAGAATTCTCGATCCAACACTTATTTGCTGTCTGACTCTGGTCATATCATTTCACTTCTTTGAGCCTCAATTTCCCCATCTATAAACTGGGGATACCACCATTAATTTCCCTGAATTGTAAAGTGTGCTTAAGGATTCACTGCAGTGTGCCTAACACATACAGGGGTAGGCAAAAGTAGGTTAATAATAATAATAATAATAATAATACAATAATAAATAAATAAGTTTTATAACAAACTATAGAAATGATCCCTGAAAGTAAAAGGGAAGTGGGAGGGGATAATGGGGGTAAAAGGGGAGGGGTTTTCAGGAACATGTATAAAGGAAACATAGACAACACCAAAGTGGGGTAGGATCGAGGGTGGGAGCAGGGGGTGGATGGGGTGGCAAAGAGTGGGGGGGGGGATGGAGACAACTGTATTTGAACAATAAAAAATCAATTAAGTAAATAAAATAAAAAGTTACAGAGTAAAAAATAAATAAATTTTGTGTGTCATGTACTCACAACTATAAACCTACTTTTGCCCACCCCTGTATACTCATAAAATTTTTAAGAGAAAAAAACTATTCTATGTAAACATTTTTAATATATACATATTTTTATATATAAATACCATATATATGATATATGATATATTTTTTCCATGTTAAGGAGAATTCTCCTAATGTTGGGAATAAGGAAATTAAGAACTGAATTTCCTCTAATAGACAAGAACCACATTGTAGCTAAAAGGAAATGATAAGGGAGACACAGGGCAGTTAAGCAAACATCCTGTGTCTAGCAGACGCTCTCCCCTGAGTAGGCTAGATAAGTAGTGCTTTGTAGTTTTTAATGAGAAAATAGAAAACTAGCTAGCTAGAGCCAGGAGATTACTAGGTTAATGAAAAAACAGCCTGCCTTCCCGCCTTATGCAAAAATGCTTGGTTTGAAATTCCCGCACGCGGTCTCTGTAAGCGAATTGCTAACTGCCACGTCTGCTTCTGTATAACGCTTGCTTGCCCGCCCCTATATAAGAAAGTAGTTGCTCACGGTGATGGGAGGGGAGAAGAGAAGAGGGAATTTAAGGGGTCAGTGGGAAGGGCTCACAGGAACAAACTTAAAGGGCACATGGTCATAAACTAAGGGGAGGGTGGTAATGGGAGGGAAGTGGGGAGGGTGGGGGGGGGAGGATTGGGATTAAAAAGGAGAAAACTGTATTTGAACAATGATTAAAATATAATAAAAAAAAACATAAAAAAAGAGAAAGTAGTTGTACGCGCTCACGGCGGCTCTCGTTTGCAGCTCCTTGTGGGCACTGTGTCGCTGGACACTTTGAGAGTTCGCCCCTGCGCAGGTTAAACTTGGCCAATAAAATAACATCTTTGAACCCCTGAAAGTCTCCAATATTGGTTCTCGCGTGTGCTGGATGCTACACTAACATACTTAATGTGTTAGGGAAACAAATCCCTAACCCCAGCACCTATTTTAACTCTCTGTCCCCCAAAACAGACAATGCTCTAAAATCCTTTTCTCCCTCTACCGCCACTCAATACAAAGCATTTTTAGAAAACTGTCCAATACAAATAAAATAAAGGGAATTCTTTTTCTTTAAAGGAGTCCTTTTCTCTCTCCATGTCTTATCAATATCCTTAGCTTGCTTAATGATACTTAAGAACAATTTCTGTCCTGAAGTTGGCATTTTTAATGTTTTTTTCCTAGAGAGCCAAAATTAGCCTAAACACATCTCCCTAGCTTTCTCTAGGACCGCAAATTCCACCAAAGCACCCTGCTGCCAAGCCGAACAAACTGACAATGGAATCAAGTTTACCTTTGCTGCCATAGCAAAATGCTTCCTACTGCTCTGGCATAACCTTTAAAAATACCTTTTTATTTATTGTCACAACAGAACACTCCACTGTAAAAAAAAAAAAAAGTTATGTACATAGACTAAGCCTGTTCTTCCTTCAAAGGAAGAAACCACAAAAAGAATAAGAGCCGCTGAGTGAGAGGGATGAGAATATTGGCAAGTTAGTTCCATGAGCCTAACACTAAATATAAATATAAAAAGCAGTTATTTTGCATAGATAATTGCAAACTAAAAGCTTTCAGGTCTCCCCTACTCAAACCCTTCTCTTCTTAACAACTTTATGCTTATCTCTCACCACTGCAGGAGTCTTAAATATTAGCAGCAATCTTACCTCCCTTCATCTGTTTTCATTTTTAGCAACTCTTCAAGAATATCTGATACCTAAGACCACTTCCACTCTGGAAACCATCACTTTCTTGTGGATTTTTCTAGCATTATTCCTTGACCTCTCCCACTCTGGTTTCTCTTGGGGTTCTGGTGCTGGCTCTATTATTAACCAGCTTTTTGACTTTAGAAGGGGTCCTCAAGGTTCAGCTTGTGTCACAATCCCGTGGAGGGCTTGCTCAAACAGTACTGGGCCTAATCCCCAGAAATTTTCCTTCAGTGGCTTTGGGGTGAGACCCTAGAATTGGCTTTTCTAACAGTTTCCAGGTGATGCTGCTACTATCAGGGGAGGGAGTAGGGTGTTGGTCACACTTTGAGAACCACTGTTTTGGTTTCATAAAAAAAGAGCTGAACTAGATTAGAATGAGATTTCTCAACCCCAGCACTACTGATATTTGAGGCTGGATAACTCTTTGTTGTAAGGGGGGCTGTCTTGTGCATAATAGGATGTTTAAGAGCATCCTTGACCCCTACTACATGCCAGAAGTCACCTGCCCCGAACCCTGCTGCCAAATGTAACAACTAAAAAATGTCTCCAGACATTAACAAATGTTGGGTGTGGGGGCAGAGGAAAAACCACTCCCAGTTAAGAACCACCAAGTTAGACTGACAAGCAAACTCCTCTGCTATGAAGTGATGAAGCCTTCTCCTCTTGTTCATAAGATGCAGATTTTTCTCAAATGTGGTATTTTTGTTTAATTCATTCATGCATCCATCCTACTATGTGTCGGGTACTCTGGGGACTACTCAGGTTGATGAACATGTCCCTGCTCTTAGGGCACTGACAATTAATAGAAGAAACTGTGGTCAGTAGGCCCAGGAAACTTTGGGAACCTGGAACAGGGAGGTCACAGCAGCCTTCCTGAAAGATGATAAAGATGAGCAGAAGTTGGCTAGACAAAAGGGATGAGGGAGCAGAACTCCACAGCAGAGTTCAAAGGCTTGGGGGCAACAAAGTTGGACAATCAGGGAACTACCAGTTGTTCCATGTGGCTCCAGGCAATCATCTATTTTCCCTTATAGAAAGAGGAAAGAGGAGGGAAACAATATTATTAACTCTTTAATCTTTGTCTCCTATATCCATCTCTAGCAATTTATGTCCTTCCCCCATTTGTACCTTAAGCTATAGCCATTTAGAACTTCTTTCTACTAACCTCAGAGCCTGATAGAATCACTTTCTCCAGACACAAATTAAATCTTTCTCCCCTCTTCTAATTATGACATCCATTACACGTGATTACAATTGTTCTTTTTTCTGTCTTTCCAACTAATCCCACAAGCTCCATTAGGGAAGGAAACCATGGCTTTCTCATTTACCGAACCTCCAGCATACTGCACTGTACCTGGCACAAGCAAGCCACTCAAATATCAGTCCAATGAATCAATGCTCTCAAATTTCATTTGTCCCAAACTGAACACTGAACAACACCCTCCTTTCCCAAATCAGGTTCTACTCCTGTCACACCCTCCACCTACCCCATATCCCTATTCACATAGTCACATCAAAATCTTGGCATCATCTTTCACTTATCCTTTTATTTTTATTTTTATTTTTATTGTTGACAAGCCTTTAAGCAGGCTCATCAAGAAAAAAAGAGAGAGGACCCAAATAAACACAATCAGAAATGAAAGAGGAGAAATTACAACTGATACCACAGAAATACAAATGATTATAAGAAATTACTAAGAAGAACTGTATGTCAAGAAATTTGAAAACCTAGGTGAAATGGACAAATTTCTAGAAACATATAATCTTCCACTTGTCCTTTTTTCTCACTCCATACATCCATCTTGGTATCTCCAGTGAGAAGCAAGATCTGTCCTCTGAATCTCAAATACTTCACCTGGGAGACAGTCTATGGAAAGAGCAGAGGCAATGGAATCAAATAGAAGTGGGCTCATCTCACTTCTGCCTCTGAATTGCAAGGTGATTTTAAATAATTATATACAGCTCCAGAGCTTTAGACTCCTCATCTTTAAATGGGTTTAAC
This sequence comes from Phyllostomus discolor, assembly GCF_004126475.2. NCBI lineage: Eukaryota > Metazoa > Chordata > Mammalia > Chiroptera > Phyllostomidae > Phyllostomus > Phyllostomus discolor. Next base: position 32,603,082 of record NC_050198.1, on the reverse strand, counting down.
AGCACCAACCTTAAAAAGGTTGTTGTGAGGTTAAATGTGAAGTACTTAGCACCTCAACGTTACTCAATAAATATTTCCTTTCCCTTCACAGCATCCCTGGCAGGAGTAAAAAGCAGGCAGGAAGACAAGAAAAGAGCTAAATGAAGGTCAATAAAATGGGACAGAATGAGAGAAATAGCATGGAAAGTCAAAGAAGAAATAAAATTCAATCCCCTAGAAGAGCCATGTTAACTCTTCTATTGTCTTTCTGCCAAAATTTAACACATAACATTTATGCTGGTCAAGGAATATAGTGATATCCAAGAAAAATGAAAATACACATCCACCAAAAAAAGTTGTACACAAATGTTCATAGCAACATTATCCACAATAGCAAACATGTGGAAACCCTAATATTCCTCAAGTAGTGAATGCATAAACAAAATGTCGTATATGCATACAATGAAATATTATTAAGCGATAAAAGGGAATGAAGTACTGTTGTATGCTAGGACATGGATGAATCTTGAAAATATGCCAAATGAAAGAGGCCAGACACAACAGATAATATATTATACGATTCTGTTTAAATTATATGTCTGCAATAGGAAATCTATATAGCACATCAGTGGTTTCCTGGAATTGGGTGGGGGCAGGAGGTGGTACTTATTAATGGGCAAGTAGTTTAAAACCACTGAATTGGCCCTGGCTGGCGTAGCTCAGTGGATTGAGCGTGGGCTGGGAACTAAAGTGTCCCAGGTTCGATTCCCAGCCAGGGTACATTCCTGGGTTGCAGGCATTAACCCCCAGCAACCGCACATTGATGTTTCTCTCTCTCTCCCTCCCTTCCCTCTCTAAAAATAAATAAATAAATAAAATCTTTTAAAAAAAAACCCCACTGAATTGTGCACTTTAAATGGGTGAGTTGATGGTATGTGAGGTATAACTTATTAAACTTGTAAAAAGGAATAGAAGATACAGAGAATAAAAGAACAGCTAGAGAAACAACAAAAATTTCCCCCCAATTATTTCCTTCCCACATCCTTGTAGATTATTTTGTATATCTTACTCTGAAGACTGCTGCCTTCAACTAAAGAGAAACTGTCTGACTCTAGAGAAAGTCTCTGGCACTGGCCATGACAAGAATTCATGGGCATTGACAGAGAAGCTGGTATGGGGACAATGACGGCCAGGTTTGAGTAGAAGCAAAGGGTCAGTGTCCTAGTGCAGTGCTTCTCAGACAGGGTTGGTATGGCTCTAAAATGAAAGAATGTATTTAAACACTTTGTAATCAATAAAGCACCATATGAATGTTTGTTATACAATCAATCAAGTCTAACATTTTTGACTATGTGAGGGGATCCTTTAGAGAGGAGGAAAGAAAATGGCAATAAGGTTTCCTTTGTCCTACTTAGTTTAAGGGGAGTTTAGGAAATATCGGCCAGTTAAACTCACTGACCCATAATGTCTTCAGATCTCTATGGTGGAAGCATCTGGCACAGGTTTTAGAATCATATGATTTAAAATTGCCTGCAAACTCATAATATCAAAAAGTCACATTGTAAACAGCTGGAAGCTTGTTCAGCAAGGAAACTTGGTATGGAAAGAGGACTGTGGGGTCAAAAATCCTGGGGTTGAGGGCCCAGGTCTAACACTTGTTAAGCTTTATATATTTACTGAATTCTTCGGTATTTCTTCATATTTGATAGAGGTGGGGAAAATATATCTTGCCTGTTTCACAAAGGAGAATTAGCTGAGCCAATACACTGAAAGCACTTGGTCAAACTCCAGACTGGTTGCTTCACAAATCCTCTTATTATACATGTCTATCAGTAGAAAAACAGTCATACATGTGCTCCTCAGTATGTACCAATGTACTAATATTATGCATAATATATGATACTTATAAAAACAGAGGAAGGATGAGATAAAAATAGAGAATTATAATTTATCTGGTAGATTAGACAAATAATCAATATTAAGTTTACTGAAATTGATAACTATACTATCATTATATAGAAAATATTACTATTTCTAAAAAATATTTAATGATTCGGGGCAAAGAGCCATGATGTATGCATTTTAACCTCAAGTGGCTCAGAAAATTGTATACTTACACATATGCACACCAGAACATGGAAATGGAGTAAAATATTAACAATAGGTGAATCTGGGTAAAGAGTGTAAGGGTTTTTCTTTGTACTATTTTTGTAAATTTTCTGTAAGTTTGAAATTATTTCCAAATAATTTTTAAAAACTTTAAGTTCTAATCACTGACCAGGACTTACAGAATGACAGAGTAAGGAACTTTGCAGGAAATAGAGAAACATACATTGAAGAAAATCTATGAAATCTCAGCAAGAACAGTGAGAATTGATGACATTTGAGCTATAACCTGCTTCCTCACCACCCTCCCCCACCTCTGTGTTACAGAAGCTCTCTCTACCCTGAGTAACCAAGAATATGAGGGCTCCTTTCCTTCCTAACTTCTAGTCTGAGGCTATAGTTTTACCCTAGGAGGGGTAGATTGCTAGTGTTTTTCATCCCCCACCCTGTGTTGCATAAGTTGTATTTCAATCAGACACAGCCAATTAGACCTTCCCTCACCCAGTTCCCACTTGTAGGGCAGAAACTACTACAGGCTCAGCAGGATAAGAATACTGGGCCCTGATCACCCTAACCCCAGGTCACTCCTAGGGCAGAGGCTGTAACACCCTTTTATGATAAAACCATAAATAAACTAGGAATAGAAGAGAACTCCTTTGCCGTAATTAAGGATGAATGATGAAAAATTCAGAGCTAACATCATAGCTAATATCATAACATCATGATGACAGGATGAATGCTTTCCCCCTAAAATCAGAAAAACAAAAGAGATGTACAGTCTCACAGCCTCTATTCAATACAGTATTGGAAGTTCTAGTCAGGGCAATTGGGCTCGACAAATAAATAAAAGGCATTCAAATTTGGAATATAAGTAGTAAAACTATCTGTAAATACAGATGACATAATCATGTATACACAAAATCCTAAGGAATTAACTTTAAAAAATTAGAACTAATAAAAGAGTTCACCAAGGCTGCAGGACATAAGGTCAATATACAAAAATCAATAGCATTTTTATATACTACCAACAAACAATCTGAAATAAAATGAAGAAAACAGTTGTGTTTATAATACCATCAAAAATAATAAAATACTTAGGAATAAATTTAACAAACATACAAAATTTGTACTCTAAATCTCCAAAACATTCCTAAAACAAACTAAACAATACCTAAATAAATGGAAAGGCATCCCATGACAAACAATAACACATGTTGACAAGAATGTGGAGAAACTGGAACCTTCATACATTGTTGCTGGGAATGTAAAATGATGCAGCTGCTTTAGAAAAAAAAAGTTTGGCAGCTTCTCAAAATATTAAACACAAAGTTGCAATATGACCCAGCAATTTAACTCCTCAGTATATAGCCAAGAGAAGTGAAAAATTTAGCCACCCAAAAACTTGTATGTGAATGTTCATAGTAGCATCATTCATAATAGCCAAAAAGTGGAAGTAACCCAAAAGTCCATCAACTGATTAATAAAATGTGGCATATCTACACAATAAAATATTATTCAGCCAAAAAAATGAAGTACTTTCACATGCTACAACATGGGTGAACTTTGAAAACCTTATGCTGAAAAAGTCAGTCACAAAAGATCACATATAATATGATTTCATTTAAAGAAAATTTCCAGAATCAGGAAGCCGATTAGTGGTAGCCTAGGACTGGGATGGGGGTGAGGGAGTGAGATTGATTGGTAATGGATACTGGGTTTCTTTCTGGGTGATGAATATGTTTTAAAATTAGATTGTGGTAACCGTTGGCACAACTCTGAATATAATAAAAACACTAAATTGTATACTTTAAATAGGTGAATTGTATAGTATGTAAACTATATCTAAATAAACTGTTTTTAAATGTAAAGAGTATAAACAAACCAATTAAAGCCAGAAATCTATACATGGGATTTAAAAACCAAGAACCTATATACTATATGCTGCTGATAAAAATCTACTTTAAACATAATGACACAAGTTAAAAATAAGAGGCAACCTAAAGCTACAATAAGATATACCTATACACCTAGTAGAATGGCTAAAATTAAATTCAACCTTATCAAGTACAGGCAAGGATATGGAGCAAGGCAAACTCATTGCTTCTACCATTTTACATTCCCATCAGCAACCACTTTAGATAATAGGTTGGCACACTCTTAAAAAGTTAAATATACATCTACAGTATGATTCAATCATTTCTATCTTGGCTTTTTACCCAAGAGAAATGAAAGTCTGTCCATACAGATAAAAGATTTGCTCACAAACATTCATAGCAGCATTATTCATAGTAGCTAAAAACTGAAAATAACTCCAATGTGTACCAGCAGGTGAATGGATAAATAAATAGTGGTATGTCCATACAACAGGCTTAAAAAAGCCAATGAACTGTTTATACACATAACATTGATAAATCTCAAAATAATTATGCTTAACGAAAGAAGCCAAATAAAGGTGACTACATACTGCATGATCCATTTACATAAAATACTAGGGAATGCAAATTAACATAGTGATAGAAAGCCAATGGAGCGGGGGCAGGGGCTGGCTGAAAAGGGAAGAATTAACAAAGGACCAAGAAGAATTTTTTGAGGGTAATGGATGTTTTCATTATCTTGATTATGATGATGGTTTCACAGGTGGATACATATTCCAAAACATCACAAAACGTACCACACTGTACACTTTAAATATGTGCCATTGATTGTATATCATTATGTATCAATAAAGCAGATTTTTTTTAAAAGATAAAAAACACATGTTCTCAAGGACAAATCAAAGCTCACAAATCATTAAAGCAATCCCAAGCAGATCTGCCAGTCCCTTTGTGACACTGATATTCTTGGTGTTAAGGTGAGGAGTATGACCCTGTGTGTTCATCTTCCAAGTGGAACAAGAAACACAAGACTGTTGAAGAATCTATTTCAATACTGCTGCTGAGTATATTTTGTTGCAGTGGCACAATTTTCAGTAATATAGTTCAAGAAAGGTGTTTCCCTGAAATTAGGAAACTTAGTCACTGACAGACCGAGACAGGACAAAGTCATCCCATGTTGGGTCTGCAGGAATCTCCTCTTGAGGGAGCAATGGAAGAGAGGGCTTATGGACCTGAACAGTGTGATGGCTAAAAGAATTAGCCTTGGAGACAAGTGCCTGGCACATAGTACATATTTTTAAAAAAACAGCATAAAAGTGCTCGCTTTGGCAGCACATATACTGAAATTGGAATGATACAGAGATTAGCATGGCCCTTGTGCAAGGATGACACTCAAATTCATGAAGTATTCCATACTTTTTAAAAAACAGCAAAAAACATAAAATGTTAAAAATATGTGCCATTAATTCACAATTTATCATAATATGGATTACAGTTTGGTAGAAAACCATCCTTAGTACAGAGATAAAGAAATTCAATAAACACATCAATACCATAAGCAGGATTTCCTGGGGCATGATAAATCCACTTAAACAAATTAACCTTTCAGGTCCTTCAGAAAGAACCTATTCACAGCTTAATACAGGTAGCACAGAGTGTAGAAACAGGCTGCCTGTATTCAAATCCCAACATCCCGACTTAATAGCCTTATAACCTCAGGTAAAATACTAAACTTCCATATGACTCAGTTTCTTCATCTATAAAATGGGGTGAAAATTGTATCCACCTCATAGGTTGTGGGAGGATTAATAAGTAATTATTTATAAGGTACTTAGAACAAAGCCTGCCACTAAATTGCTACTTGTTCATTAAACCTGTAACTGACAAAAGTCAGTTTCAAGGCACACTTTTTCCTAAAATACACAGACTACTTAAAACTGGATAGAATTAAGTTTCTTTTCAAGAAGTAATCTCTCACATACTCCTCCTGTGACAGCTTTTTCCAAAGAACATATCTTGTAAGTAGTTTCCTGCTTTAATTCAACAAAAACAGCTCAATTATTCAAAACATCATTTGGCATTTTCTGGCATAGTTGGTGCTCAATAAATGCTTGCTGAACAAATATTCTTCCAGACAAGAGCAAATTTACCACACTTAATATTGTTATTTTTAATTGAATTTATTGGGGTGACATAGGTTCCCAAAACCATACAGGCTTCAAGTGTACAACTCAACAAAACATCACCTGCACACTGCATCATGCACCCATTGCCCACAGCAAAGTATCTTTCTGTCCCCATTTATCCTATTTGCCCACCAACATCTACCCCCACCCCATCCCCCTCCCCGGAGATTATTATGCTAAGTGAAATAAGCCAGTCAGAGAAAGACAAATACCATATGATCTCACTTCTATGTGGAATCTAATGAAAAAAGTAAACTGACAAACAAAATATTGTTATTTTTATAACCAGAGTTAAAAATGCAACGTTTCACATCCAAACAGGAAATAAAGGGCTCAGAAGAGGTAAGAGTTACCACCTAACCAGTTAACCAATTTCAATGAAATTGCTGGAGATAAGAAATGTGCTAGTTTATGCAGTGCAGCAGAATTAAGGCTTTGGTTTCAGTCGAAATGATGATGTAATACAGACATTCCTAACCACGTTTTGGTGATAACAAGAAAAAACACAGACTTAATGGTCTGCAAACAGGAAGAACATAAACTGTATTCTAAATGGCCTCACAAAGAAACAGCACAGATCTTTAGAGTAACTCTGACATGAAATTCACCTGTCATCCCCTATTCTGAGAGGGATACTGACTTGGTTTGTAACATTTGTCCTGAGATATCTTCTAAGTTGGGAAATCAATGTGCTTTTTTCCTAATAGAAAACCACAATCGAACAGGAAGAAGTATCTCCCTGTTCTGAGAGGTCCAGACAAGCAGAAGCTGACAGCATCTCCACAGGTAACAAGTAAAGTGCCTTCAAGGGAAAGGGGGTGGGGACAGGTAGGAGAGGGAAAAGGGGGGATAAATGGTGATAGTAGGAGACTTGACTTAGGGTGATGAGCACACAATACAATACACAGTTGACGTATTATAAGATTGTACACCTGTACACCTGTACAATCTTATATAATTTTATTAACCAAAGTCACCTCAAATAAATAAATAAATAAAATAAGAAGCTACCAAATGGTTACTTACCACTCTGTCCTGGGTACTGCTAGATATCTCTGTTCCTCCCCCTTTCTAGAGTATTTTTATGGTACTATAATGGCCACCTGTTGCAATAATCTCTTCTTAAATCCTAATCAGATTCCCAGCCCTCAAACCATATACTTCACTGAAATCAACAAATGAAAACTTTCTTGTTCTTTGCCTCTCCAACCTCAAGGGAAGGAATTGTTCAAATATGGCTTGCTTGTTTCGGCTTCCATCCTTTTACACAAGTCATCCTTCTCTACCCAGAAACACTTGCTCTCACCCCTCTACCTCACCCCAACTCAAACACTTCCTTAATATTTTTTAAACCAATGACTATCCCTCACTTTTTTCACCATTCACTTCCATCTGGAATCACTGTCTGGCTGCTCACTGTCTGCATCACTTGTACCACCATGACCCAAGTATGTCAAGTTCCTACTATCATTCTAATTCTGGGTTTTTAGCTCATTCTATTAATTCTAGGCTAAGATAGCATCTTATCAATCTGTTATTAGCACAATACCTGGGATGAGCCAGGGTAGGGATGGGAGCCTTCACTCTCAAGGCAGTAAATATGGAACTGGGCCAGGCTTGAACATAATTAAATAGGCCTAATTTTATTTGGGGGAAGCTCAAGGTATGAATGACATTTAAAGTTCAGTCAGCTAGAGACCAGAAGAACAAGCCTACAGTTCAACAAAGTCAGATGTATTCATTCATCATAACAGAGGACACTCCAGAGGAACCATGGGATGCTACTCGGTTAGAGGGTGAAGGGAAGCATCTTTTCGTTTCTTGCTGAATGATTTTGAGGAGGTCCTAAGGAAAGCAGGGATCAGTTCTGGATTGGTTATATTTCTGAGGCAGGATTAGGAGAAGTGGGTATAAACTGGGATTGGGTGTTTCCCAGTATTAGCTGGGAATAACAGAGGGAGTCTGGGACATTGTTAACAAGTAACCAGTATTCACTAAAAGAAGGTGTCTATGGTTTTTTACAGCTGCTGCATGAAAGAAGCAATGTTTCCTGTTAATTCTGCAATTGTGTTTATGTGTATCTGTACTCCCAGCCCAATTAAGGGCTGCCTTTTTTGTTGTTGTTATTCCAGTCCCAGAACATTCTCCGGTCTTGGACATCTTGACTCAATGCAATGAACATGGATGCTACTGCATCTTTTAGTTTATTTTTAGTCCTGCAAATGTTTAGATCTGGGAACAAGTTATACAACCTAGAATAACCTGGACTGTAACTAGTGACTTTGAAAGTTTAGATAGAAAACTGAAGTTTCAGGGGCATGTGGAAGCTTTTCACCTCTTCTTCCTATTGAAGGTCATGACTTTTCACTAGAAGGGAAAATAATGGGAAATGGATATTTTGTTACTTAGATAATGTGGAAGAATAGGATGTGCTTTGCAGGACAATCATGTAAGATTTCAGAATGATAGACTTCTCACAAGGGAAGGAGAAAATTTCACAAATGCCAAGAATAAATAATTTTGCTGGACATGCATTAACATGATGAATGTGGACTAAAAGGAAACTGTTAAAAGAATTGTTAAAAAATGTTTAAATTACCAAAAATTGACAAAGAAATAAAAACCATAGTGGAAGAGAGATACCCACTACTTTTCAGAAGAACACTGAACAAAAGAGCTAGAAATCATGCCTAGGACTGCAGAAGTTCACACAGACTGATTTAACAGAGTAGTAGTAACAAAGTCACTGGGGCACTTGAAACACCAGAAAGTAAATATGATCTCACAGTTATTTTCATCAAAAGCTAGTGAGATAGCATCTGGCAGTAGATCACAGAAAGTAGTAGAGTGTAGTGGTTAAGGAGAGGTTGAAAGCCAGGCTGACCAGGGTTTGGCTCCCTGTGTTACCTCTTTTCATGTGATCTTGGTTAAGATGCTTAGCCTCTCTTAACCTTCATTGGCCCATCCATAAAATAGGTATTAAAATATAATTCCTACTTTACTAAGCTGTTTTGAAGATTAAAGTTTATAATTCATGTAAATATCTTTCACAGTTATCGCACAGAATAAGCAGCCCAACGATGGCCACTATTGTTACCATCATCATCATAATTTGTAGTAAAAAAGTGGCATTTTCTTATAGAACTCAATCAATGAGATGGTGAATAACAGTTGAGCATAGAAGCACAGAGAAAGAAGTAGTGTTGTTAGATCATGCAATGAACTTCCCTAAAACAGAAGAAGGGCATAGTATTGAATTCAATAACCTCTCCATCATACTTCTTTTCCCCTCTAAGTAGCATGGGCAATTCTCTGTGCACACATCCCTCCTTCCCTTCTCTGTTGCCTGTATCTCAAGACATCCAATCCACCCAATCTGAATTTTGAAATCAATGCTGACCTATGAAAGTTAAGTTTTTGCTAGAGGGAAGGGTTCAGAAGCCAGAGTTCATGAGTAGAAAACAAAGATAAAGAAGTATAGATGGCACTTTCAAAAAAATTTTAGATAAAATGAAGGAAAAAGATGCCCAATTAGTAGGTAAGAATGATGGGATTAAAAGAAGATTTGAGGGAGGTAGGTGAAAGAGGAATTCTTGAATATGTTTGTAGGCAGAAGAAAAAGAACTCAGAAAAATACTAAAGGTATGAGAGAGAGAAGGAAGAGATTAAAATAACAATACTTTAAAGGAGGTATTAGGGGATAGTTGAAAAGAAAGACTGGTTAGCCTAGGAAGAGATGATACAAAAAGAATGAAGATAAAAGTAGCCATGAAAATAAATGTTTTGAGGGAAAGAGAGTGTTTGTGGCCAATGGGCTCTGTCTTTTCAGGGAAGTATGTAACTAGATTATCTGCTGAAGTGATATAGGAGTATGGAAGGCTAAATTGGAGCACCAGAATGACACGCTACAAAAATGGAATAGATGCTGTGGGAAACAGGAAAAGGAACCAACCAAGAATGTATAAAAAAGCATTACAGAGCAGCCACTGAGGAACCAGCTGTGGTCAGAAATCACAGTCTGGTCATGGATATAATCTCCATGGTGAGACAATTTTCCAGAGTACGACTCAGAAGCCTGGGAACAGGATAGATGAAAACAGATGCTAAAGTCCATCTATGTTTGGGGATTGGCAGGGCAGGTGCAGGGGAATTAAAGGGACGTGATGGAATTGAGGATACTAGTGGCAATTAATATCAAATGGCTAGCAGGGGTCAGTGAGGGTGAAAAATGGTTGATTGAATGGGAAAGACCATAGAAGCTGGGCAGGATTGAAATCAGGAAGAAAAGAGAAGGGACTTAAAGTGTCAGTGAGGTCAATGAGGTATTGTGGGAGTAAGGAAATAGGGGATGTGGAATGCTAGAGGTATTAGTTGAAAAGCACAATTTCAGAGTTTGAAATATCAGAAGTAGAACAGTTCCAGCTGGTGACAAGGCCCAGAGTGTGGCCCATATAAAGAAGTTGAAGAAGCTGAGCAAAAATGAAGGTCACATTGTTGGAAGTAGAGGAAGTTTTATGCTGGAGATTTTGATGACATGGTCTAGGATGATGCCAGAAGTCAGGATAGCACAGAATACAGAGCTGGGTGCCAGAGGCCTCAAAGAATGTAAGTAACCCAGAGATGGGTCTATGCCAATGAAGAGATGGCATAAAATCTATCCTATGGCATGCGTATTAAAGAGTAAAGGAAAAGGAAAGTTGTTGAACAATCTGGTACCAGAAGCTAGATTTAAGATTAAGGAATTATGGGAAAATGAGCAGCTTCCATTTAATAGGGCAGTGAAGAAAATAGTGTCATCAAGGCAAAGAGTTCTAGAACAATAGTTGAGACTATATGGACATTTCTTAACCAAAGAACAGGTGTTCTGGAAGGCGCAGGAGATCTGATAAGGGAGTGTCAGCCAGGAAACAGTATGTATCAAAAGGGAAGGATTGTGCTGAACTTACAAGAGGGAAATTTCATCCTTTAGAGTGCTGAGGAAGCAGTGAGAGGAACTACAACTCTGTATATGTTTGACCAAGAAAGAAGAACTGATTGGCAAAAGCAGAAGTGAAAGAAACTTTAGGAAATATGGCCATGTCATCTTAAGTACTATTGGGTAATGACCAAGGACAAAAAAGTGATAGGTACAAAGATATTCCCCAGATATTAGGAATGAAAGTTTCTACAAGACACCACAGTGACTCTTAAGTGGACTACTGCTTGAGGAATTAAAAAAATGTTTGGGAAAAAATTCTCATATCATCAATTCCCCAAGATCTTGAGGGAAAAAGGAGAAATGACTAAGGAACACAATGTAGCTATACAGGAAACACACTGGTAGGCCACAGGAATTAATGAAGATATAGCAAGCTCAGATTTTTCAAAGTAAGATTACTGACTCTCAGTAGAAGATGTATGTCAACAGGTGATAAAGAGAGCAAGTGAGCAAGCAAGAACACCAGTGGGATGACTTAGTTTCTATTTCTATTCCCTCTTAAATGATAAGAATAATTTTCAAATTTGAAACAGTAGCACAAATGTGAACAACAGTTTGTCAGAACCAATAGATGCTGAGATATTGAGAATGGCAAGCAGTTTAAAATGAATTTGGATCTATGGACCTACATCGAGGATATTACATTGTATTGAGGCAACCAATATTCCTTATTTAGAAGCCACTACTGGAAATCTCTGAATAAGAAAGACCAACTACAACAGCCCAATTTACAAAAGCCAGACACTCCTAAAACAGCTCAGAAATCAAGGCTGCTGATCTTGATGGAAAAACAGATTACAATGGAATATTAAACTGATGATTATGAGCAATGACCAGGTAGTAAGACTTGTCAATTGAGGTAATGCTACTAAGTGTCACTGAGTTTTAAGTTATTGAACACATTTTCCCTATAAAATACATTCACATGAGACAGTGAGATGTATCCCACACTGTTATACAGGTAGGTTGATTTATCATTGATTGAATAGCCATACTTAAAAAGAATGCTAATGAAATGCTAATCAGCAATTAAAAGGAATTATTAAATGTAACAACTTGGATGAACCTCAAGGAAATTATGATAAGTAAAAAAAAGCCAATTTAAAAGGATACAAATTGCATGATTCCTTTTGTGTGACTTTCAAGAAATAATATAAAGATGGGACATAGTTTCAAGGAGGTAGGCATGCAGAGGGGGAAGGGATGTGGTCTAAAGGGAAAGAACAAGGGAGTCTTGTAGTGATGGCAGATTTAAGTTATCTTGATCATGATGATGGTTACACAAAGCCTCACATGTAATAAAACTTCATAGAGCTACACACACACACACGCACAATCTGACTTAAATTCCATGGATTGACGGATGTCAGTATCTTGGGTTTTGGGGTTTTTTTTTTTAGATTTAGGTATTTTTTATTGATTATGCTATTACAGTTTTCCCAATCCACCCTTTATCCCCCCTCCACCCTGCCCGGCAATGCTCCAGCATTCCCTCCCACTTAGTTCATGTCCATGGGTTGTACATACAAGTTCTTTGAGTATTCTATTTCCTATTCCATTTTTATCACTCCTGTCTACTTTATGCCTACTAATTATGCTTCTTCTTCCCTGTACCTGTCCCCCCATTCCTCCCTTCCCCCTCCCCACTGAAAACCCTCCATGTGATACCCATTCTTGTGATTTTGTTCCTGTTCTGGTTGTTTGCTTAGTTTTTGTTTTTGTTGTTTTTCTTTTCTACTATGTTCATTTGTTCTTGGGTTTTTTTTTAATCCCAAAGCGCACTTTTATTCACTTTTTTAACATGTTTTATTGTTGCTCAAGTACACTTTTCTGCCTTTTCCCCCCACCCCTCCCCACCATCCCAGCCTTCCCCACCTCCCTCCCTCGTTTCTACCCCCTTTATTATAGCTGTGAGTGTATTGTCATTTTACTGTTCACATTTTTTATCTTCTTTGGGCCTAGATAAGCCCCTTTAACATTTCATATAATAAGGGCTTGGTGATGGTGAACTCCTTTAATTTGACCTTATCTGGGAAGCACTTTATCTGCCCTTCCATTCTAAATCATAGCTTTGCTGGAGAGAGTCATCTTGGATGTAGGTCCTTGCCTTTCATGACTTCGAATATTCCCTTCCAGCCCCTTCTTGCTTGCAAGGTTTCTTTTGAGAAATCAGCTAGTATTCTAATGGACACCCTTTTGTAGGTAACTCTCTCCTTTCCTCTTGATGCTTTTAGGATTTTCTCTTTATGTCTAATCTTGGGAAACTTAATGATGATGTGCCTTGATGTGTTCTTCTTTGGGTTTAACTTCTTTGGAACTCTCTGGGCTTCCTGAACTTCCTGGAAGTCTATTTCCTTCACCAAATTGGGGAAGTTTTCCTCCGTTATTTGTTCAAATAAGTTTTCAATTTCTTGCTGTTGTTCTTCTCCTTCTGGTACCCCTATAATTTGGACATTGGAATGTTTCAGGTTGTCCCAGAGGTTTGTAAGACTCTTCACTTTTTTGAATTCCTGTTTCTTCCTTTTCTTCTGGCTGAATGTTTATTTCTTCCTTTTGTTCCAAATTGTTGCTTTGAGTACTGGTTTCCTTCCTATCACTGTTGGTTCCCTGAATATTTTGCTTTATTTCACTTTGGGCATCTTTCATTGTTTTGTTTTGTTTTTTAATTTCTTGACCGAGCTTAATCATATCTGTGAGCATTTTGATTACCAGGGCTTTAAATTCTACATCAGATAGGTTGGCTATCTCTTCATTGCTTACTTCTCTTTCTGAGGCTTTGCTCTGTTCTTTCATTTGGGCCATATTTCTTTGTCTTGGCACAGCTGATAGGTTGCAAGGGCGAGGGGCCTTAGGTATTCACCAAGGCAGGGCAACTCTCTTTGCTGTGCTGCAGCACTGCCTGTGGGGGAGGGGAGAGGGAAGGAACAGTGCAGCTCTCCTGCTCATCTCTAGCGCACTTTTCAATGAACTCCCATGTGAGAATGGGAGTTTCTCTCACCACAGCAACCCCAGCCATAGCCCACAGTCAGCTCTGAGTCTCAGTTTTCCCCTTAAGTCAGCCCCTCCCCTGCAGCCCACTGAGGTTGGCAGCTGGCCCCACCCCCACAGTCTGCCACATCGCCATGTTTTTTCTGAGTTGGCCTGCACATTCCAGTGCCTTACCAGTCTGGTTGTTCTGGTTGGTTTTTTCTTTAATGCCTTGGTTGTCGGAGTTTCATGCAGTTTGATTTTCCGGCACTTTTGGTTGTTTATTGATTTTAGATTGGTTGTTATCCTCTTTTTGGTTGTGCAAGGAAGCAAAGAGTTTCTACCTATGCCTCCATGTTGGCCAGAACCAATATCTTAGTTTTGATAGTGTACTATACCTGGGAGACATTAGGGGAAGGGTGCTTGGGACTTCTCTGTACATTTCTTTACAAAATCCTCTGAATCTATAATTTTTCAAAGTAAAAAGGCTTGTTTTTTAAAGAGCACTAACGGATCAATGTCAGCCTCACAAGTAGGGGTATAGTTGCCTATCTCAGGATTCTGTACTTGACACTCTGAAATAACATTTTTAACCTAACAAGCTGGAGAAGACAAAGCATGTTCATCAGGTTTATGAATGGCATAAAACATAGAGACACAGCCAACCTGTTTTCAATAGAACTAGAATAGAAAAATTTCAACAGGTTGGACTAGGTACTGAAATGCAATAGAGACAAAGGTAGAACCTACCATTGTAGCTCCAATATACAGCACAGCACCTGGCACAAAAAAGGGGGGGCTCAAAATATATCGATAAAAAAAATAAGTGAATGCAATTTTCAGAATGTTTAGCATGTTTAGTGGGAATTCATCTGAAGAAAGCCTTTAGCCAGCAGAATGACAACATTCCCTCAAATGGACACAATATTTCATCAACAAAGTACATATACTTTTAAAGGAGAGTGGAGGTAAATATTATATTAACATTGTGCTCTATACTAGTCTTACTGCAAGTCCTAGAGGACATGCTTTAAAGGATACATGAAAAAAAACTAGAGCATATCCCAAGTAAGGCAACTAATATGGTTAGTTTCTAGAAATCTTGTTATATGAAAAACACTAGAAGGAACATAAGATAATTAGCCTGAAAAGATAAGATGTGGCAAGTAGAAGGAGTAAGTTAGATAATAATTATAATGTGGACTATAATATAGTGATAATATTAAATACTCCATTAGAGGTAGCATGGCACTTTACGATCTATAACACACTTTCATACTTGTATCCTTACTTGTCCAATATCTGAAAGGTTGGCAAGTAGGGAAAGGGCTAAAAATTTTCTTCTTCCTGTGCCACACAATGGTTAGAGATTGTAAAAAGATAGATTTCAGCTCAAAATAAACACTTTCAAACATTTCAGTCTTCATGAAAATGAATATCAATAGTGGTAAGAGCAACAGTAATGTGCTAGTAGAATAATAAGTACTACACATGTGCCATATTATCTGATTTTAACATCACAACAGTCCTGTGGGGTAGGTACCATTATCCCCATTTCATAGATGTGAGAACTAATGCACAGAAGGGTTAAATAATCTGCCCAAGGCTGTAACTACGGCTAGTCAAGTGTCAAATTCAGGCAGCCCCACTCCAGGAAGCACTACTTCCAGATAACTGGATTTAGGAAAACTGGAATGATCACTCAGTAAGGCCACTGCAGGGTAAGTGATCTGCCAGACTGGGTCAGAGGCTGTACTAGATCAAATATAATATAACAGGATTCTAGGAACCTTGGATGACAAGCTAGTTTGGACTAGAGACACTTCTCCTTCTGGAAGAAGTATTGCTCTAGCCACTCCCCACCAATAACATTTTTTAAATGTATAGTTTACTAGGAAGGTAGGGACATTGCTATCAAAACCTTTCTTATGCATATATTTTAATCTTTCTTTTAAAGTATTTTATTGTTGCTCAAGTACAGTTGTCTACATTTATCCCCCACCACTCCTCCCCTGCCCTAGTCATAATGGTAGTTTATGTTATTCCCTTACATCTCTGCTCTCCTTTGCTTTATTGTGCAAAGCATTTTGACTATATTTTTATAATTTCAATCTTATCCTAGATTTATAAGAAAAAAGCATAATGCTATGTGCATATTAACTAAAAGCTGTGCTATTGCCTTTTGTGTCTAATTTACCCCTAAACCGAAAACAAACAAAAACAAAGCAAAATAAACAAAAATACTACCTTTAAGGCCATATCATGGGTTGAGAATGAAGGCAACAGCAAAAAGCCCTGAGAGCTAAGGCAGACCTTGGAGATAGCAGTAGAGTTCTCTAGACATTCAGATCAGTTTAGGCTTCACCAAAATTTGCACTATGAAGATCTAACAGAAGATTATAGTCATCATAACTTGATCACAAAAGAAGCTGTGAAGAATTTCCTATGACAACCACTGCTCCCATCAATTGATGCAACATATATTAAAAATTGCATAGCTCACTACACTTTGACAGTTTTAATTAATGAGTTTTTACCACTTGAACCACATAAATTGCAATTTCTATCTCTGGGGAAGTAAAGTAGGGCTTTCCTTCATTAAAGATTTATTTTTTAAAAGATTTTATGTATTTACTTTTAGAGAAAGGGGAAGGGAGGGAGAAAGAGAGGGAGATAAACATCAATGTGTGGTTACCACTCGTGCACCCCCTACTGGGGACCTGGCCCAAAACCCAAGCATGTGCCCTGACTGGGAATCAAACTGGCAACCCTTTGGTTTACAGGCTGGCACTCAATCCACTGAGCCACACCAGCCAGGGCCTTTCATTAAAGATTTAAAAAAGAAAGAAACCTGCCAAGTTGAAAATCAGTGTAATAGTTGCTACATTGAACTATCTTTTGAGTATGCAGTGCATGATTAAAAGTAGAAACAAGATACAATATTGAGTCAAATCTAGGTGAATTCCTGAAAAATAAATTAGAGAAAAATAAACCAAGGTCAACATAATAAGCAACCTATGTTCAGAAGCAGACAAACTATCTCAGACTTTTACCAATAGCTATGAATAAGGCATCTCAAGGGAGTTGGAGTAGGGTGACTGAACAGCTGGTCAGAAGCTTAAGAGAAAAGCATGCAAACTTTGTAAAGTAAAAGTGCTTTGTTGGGTTTCTACAGATATTTGTGTCCCATTTTCTGGGCTCTAGCTGGAGCTTAAGGAGCAGAGGTTATGACAAAGGGTTGTAGAGTTTTGACTGTTTTATCAACAGAGGCAACAGTCAGCCTGTAGCACTCAGAATGGGGTCTAAACTTGGCCACAACCTGTAAAATGCAGCTAGCTGAGCAAAAGGATGGTGTACATGAGTAGGGGGTGGGTAGGATTCTAATTTAATCAATCAGAGACATGTCCTATATAACATGTGAAAGGCCAGTTAGTACCAGACCCAAGAGTCAAGGCTAGATCTATCTGCCTAAAGGAATGAACACTAGTCTGCCAGTTCTAACAGACAACTCTCACAGTAGACAGCCCAGTAACTCTGGATAAACTACAACCTAAATCTCAGTTTCCCCATCTATAAAACCAGAGGAGTGACATTTGGGGATGAAAGTTGGTCTTGACCTCATAGCTCATCCCAAAGGAAATGCAAGAAGGACTCAAAATTTAAATGTAATTAGGGCAGACAGAAGAATCAACTTCAGCACAACCTGACTGGTAAGGAGTGTGGCAAAGACTCGAGAGGGCTGGCTGGGCACCCACAGGCAGCAGTGCCAAAAGGGATAATTAAGCAGTCAGTTGGATCCCCTGGGAAGAGTGGGGTCTAAACCCTAAGCTGGGATCCCCAGCCTAGAGCACCAGAACCCAAAAAGTACACAGATGACATCCAGCTGTGAAAAGCAGCAGGGTTGCTCTCTGCCGAAGACAGATAGCTAGAGACACAAAGGACCATTTAAAGGGCCAATGCACAAATTTTCATTTGCAGCCACTTACCTGGGGCTCCAGCAAAGGGGGGAGGGCAGAGTGGGCTGGAGATGCCTGATGAGAGATTGGGGACAGAAGCTTTGGAGAGAGAACTGAAAGAGTATACGCTGGGATCCCAGTGCTGAGTCATCCCCCAGACTGCAACAGCCATCCTGCTTGGCAGACCACTCCCCTGAGAAGCAGCAGCCTGAGGGGAAACAATAACCCTGACCCCAGGAGGAATTCTACCCTGGTCCTGTGGTGCTTAAGCCTGACTGCTGAGTGCAGAGTAACCAGATTAACAACTGAAGGAGACGGCCAGGGACAGTAGATCCCTGGAAGTCTCAGGTCAACATCTGACATCACCAGAGGCACATCCCAAAAGAAAAAACAGTCGTAAATACTAGAGGCTACTGAGATGAAATCGACTGTGGTCTTCTCCATGATTAGTAATATTTCCTTTCCTACATAGCTTTTTAACATTCATTTCTTGTCCATCAAGTCCATGCATATTAAGTCACTAGATTTCATACTATACTTCACTTCAATTCACATATTTTGCCCCTCCCTCCCCTTACGCCATATTTTACCTTCTTCTTTCCTTTCATTATTCTCATTTAAATTTTTTTTTCTTTTGCTACTGTTACAGGGTGCAGCCAAGAGGGGGGCCCCAAATAGGCATTTGAAATGGGGTCCAGAACTTAAGGTGTCCAGGAGATTTTGGGATGTCTCCATCCCCCCCCCCCCCCCCCCCCGGGGGGGGGGTGGGGGAAGGGACAAATGGAGCAGGGCCATTGAGAGCTGTTTAGCATAGCAACAGCCTTGCAGCTAAGCTCTGGCGTGGTCATTTGGCATATCTATAACCTTTGACTGGTTGCATAGATATGTTAAGTAGCTGTGATCAGCTCTAAGCCAGGGGAATGGAAGTAACTTCCCCACCCAGATGTAGCTGGTGTGGGGGGCGGGGGCAGGTCCCCTGAGTTACAGCGCCTGCGTGGGAGCTCAGAGAGGATTGGCTCCAGGACATGGGGCCATGCCTGCCCAGACTCATGATGGCAGCCCAGTAAAGCTGGAAGGATACGAGTTCTGGCATGTGAAGCCGAGTGTGGGAGGAGTCGGAAATGGGGCTGCAGAGGAAGATTGGCCACGGGGATTTAAAACCCAGATTTGGCAGCCATTGAGGAGAGCCATGCGCAGCCCTGGGAGGAGAACCACGCGGACTTGACGGAGTGGAGACCCCGGCAGCCCTGAGAGGGGGAGAACCATGCTGCTTTAGGAGGAGAACCACGCGGACTTGACAGAGTGGAGACTCCTGCAGCCCTGAGAGAGGGAGAACCACGCGGCAGCCCTGAGGGAGAGAACCACATGTCTTTAGCAGAGTGGAGACTCTCGCATCCCAGAGAGAGGGAACCACGCGGCCTGGCAGAGTGGGGACCCCCACAGCTTTAGAAGGGGGAACCACCACCTGGTTTTAGCAGAGATCCCGGCAACTCAGCTGAGGGTGCCGGGAACCCAGGGAGGTCTCCCAGTAAAGATGGAGTTCTAACTGGGAAGAAACAGAGGACTGCCTGAGCCATGGACTTCTATTTCCTTTCCTGAGATATGGTACTCTGCACTGGGCAAAGGGGGGAAGGAAGGAAGGACTGTGTGTGTTTGTGGGTGTTTTTAGGGACTTTGGGATTTTGGTGAAGACATTAGGTCACTACTTTAAGTTTGTATAGCATTAAATAAACATTTCCTTTCCTTTTCACGAATCTCTGGCATTGAGAGACGTCTTTCCTAGGGCGGCGGATATAACGGACCCGGGGCCTTCTTTCAATAATAGTATATCGTCCCAGGCCCCCCTTGTTGTGTTCTGTAACACTACAACTTGTTTCCATTCCACACTCTTACTATTTCTCCCCCGTCCAGCCTCTCAAAACCAATTTTCTTGTCAATGGTCATCTCATATCCTTTTTCCCCACTCTTAAAATACCTGCATTCTCTCTGAACCTTTAGCAATCTTCCTTTGTTGATTGTGGATAGGTTAGTTGTTGTTCCATTTTTCAATTTTATCTCTAGATCTTCACTAATTTTGTATATCAAATCTCAAATTTTACTGGTCCACTTCCCTACTCTTTTTTGTCTCAAATTTTTTATTTTGACCTGTCTTAGCCTGATTCTTTTGTTTTTCTTTCTTCTTTTTCTCTTTTATCCTACCCTTTTATTTTTCTTTGTTCTCCTTTTTATATTTTATATTTTTTCTTTTTATCTTAAATTTTATTTTTTTCTCTGTCTAGCCTACTTTTCATTTTTCACTCTTGGTACTCCCTCTCCCTCTATCATTTCAAAATCACTTCCCATTTCTCTAGACATCTTTGAAGCTTTTCTTTTTTTCTTTTTTCCCTCTTATTCCTATACCACATATATTAATTTTAGCTCATTTGTTGTGTCATGATGGATCTTTCTCTCCAATTTGGCTCCTACATTTTTACTATTTATTTACTTTTTCCTTCCTTTTTCTTTCTCTCTCTCTCACTTTATTTTATTTTATTTTATTTTCTGTTTAAATCTATACTATACACTTTCCTTCTCATACTCCATTCTGCCTTCTCCATTCCCTTTTTTATTAATGATGTAAATTTTACTTTCTATCTTTGCATTGTTCCAACTTCTAACTCTTATTAGTGCTCCTCCTTCTACCCTCTCAAAATCATCTTTCTTTCAGTAGGTTATCTCATATTCACTCTCCTTTCTTATAATACTTTTAATATCATTACACCCTTATTAATACTGATTCATTTACTGTTGATAGTGGGATTCCAGGAGGTAGTTATTTTTATGGGTGTGGGTTTGTTTCCTGGGCTTTGTGATTTTGTTCTGACAGAACCTGCATAACAGCATATAAGACATGGTGGGCAGAGTGATCCTCAGTCAGCCATCTGGAGAGAAGGACCCACCAAAGAACCACCCAACTACAATCAAAACCCAATTACATCCAAAGAACCAACATAAACAGCATAAAGGGCATCCCAAGAGCACCAAGTTCAGGAAATCAAGGAGACTGCACCACTGAATCTTACAGGTCTTCTGCCATGGAAGTTCACACCACAAACTCAGGGAGTCAAAACAGATCAATTTAAGAAGCAGCAGCAAACAAGAAGAGTCTCACAAACAACAGGAAGACAAAGAAACACCCCCAATCAAAAGGAAAGGAAGAATCCTCAGATACAGTGCTAAATGAAATAGAGGCAAGTAAACTATCACACATTGAGTTCAAAACAATGGTTATAAGGAAGCTCAATGAGCCCAGGGAGAATTACCAAAAACTACAAGGAAACTACGGAGAACTTACTGAAAACTATACCACCATGAAAAATGACACAGAAACTATCAACAAGACCAAGAGGAAATGAAAAATATAATTTCTGAATTGAAGAACACAGTAGAAAGAATTAAAAACAGCTTGATAAAACAGAGGATCAAATCAGCAAGCTGGAGGGCAAGGTTGAAAAGCAATCCCAGAAAGAGCAAGAAAATGAAAAAAAAAAGACTCAAAAAAATGAAGATGGGTTAAGAGAAATGCAGGACAACATGAGGCATAATAATATCCATATAATAGGGATAACAGAAGGGGAAGAAGAGGAGCAAGGGATAGAAAACCTGTTTGAAACATTCATGAGGGAAAACTTCCTCAATTTGATGAGAAAAAAAGTCACACAAGTCCAGGAAGCCCAGAAGGTCCCAATGAAGATGAATCCAAAGATGGTGATTCCAAGACGCATCATAATTAAAATGGAAAAATTTCAAGACAAAGAGAGAATCTTAAAGGCAGCAAGGGGGAAACAAGAAGGAACATACAAGGGAGCCCCAATAAGGCTAGCAGCTGACTTCTTAATAGAAACGCTCCAAGCCAGAAGAGAATGGCAAGAACTATTCCAAATAATGAGAAGCAAAGGACTACAACCAAGACTACTCTACCCAGCAACTCTCTCAATTAAAATGGAAGGCGAAATAAGGAGTTTCCCAGAAAAGAATGCTAAAAGAATACACCTTGCCTGGCTGGCGTAGCTCAGTGGATTGAGCGCGGGCTGCGAACCAAAGCATCGCAGGTTCGATTCCCAGTCAGGGCACATGCCTGGGTTGCAGGCCACGGCCCCCAGCAACTGCACATTGATGTTTCTCTCTCTCTCCCTTCCCTCTCTAAAAGTAAATAAAATCTTTAAAAAAAAAAAAAGAATACACCTCCACCAAACCAGCATTGCAAGATATGCTAAAGGAACTGCTTTAAGAAGATGAAAACATAGCCCTGGCTGGCATAGCTCAGTGGATTGAGCACGGGCTGTGAACCAAAGTGTCGCAGGTTCGATTCCCAGTCAGGGCACATACCTGGGTTGCAGGCCATGGCCCCCAGCAACCGCACATTGATGTTTCTCTCTCTCTCTCTTTCTTCCTCCCTTCCCTCTCTAAAAATAAATAAATAAAATCTTAAAACAAAAGAAGATGAAAACAGTGAGAGAGAGAGGAACACAGGTACAAAGGAAGTAAAATGGCAATAAATATGTACCTATCAATAATAACCTTAAATGTAAATGGATTAAATGCTCCAATAGAAAGACACAAGGTAGCTGAATGGATAACAAAACATGGCTCGGACAAATGCTGCCTAAAAGAGGCCCACCTCAGAACAAAAGACCTACACAGACTAAAAGTGAAGGGATGGAAAAGATATTCCAAACAAACAGACAGGCAAAAAAAAACAGGTTAACAATACTTAGACAAAATGGACTTCAAAACAAAGGCTATGAAAAGTGACACAGAAGGACACTTCATAATACTCAAAGGAAGGATCCATCAAGAAGACATAAGTATTGTAAACATATGGACACCTGACATAGGAGCATCCAAATATATAAGGAAAATCTTGGAGGACTCCAAGAAAGATATAGACAGCAACACAATTATAGTAGGGGATTTTAACACCCACTGTAAACAATGGATAGATCTTCCAAACAAAATATCAACAAGGATATTGCAGCACTGAACAAACCCTAGATCAAATGGACCTAACATATGATATTTATAATATATAATACATATACATAATATATAATTTATATATGTATATATATCATAATATATATATATATATATCACCTTTCATCCCAAAGAGAAAAATACACATTCCTGTCAAATACACATGGAACATTTCCAAATATAGACCATATGATAGCCCACAAAACAAGCCTCAACAAATTCAAGAAAATTGAAACTATATCAAGCATTTTCTCAGACCACAAGGACTTGAAACTAGAAACCAACTTCATGGAAAAAACTCAAAAACATTCAAACTCATGGAGACTGAATAGCATGCTATTAAACAATGAATGGGCTAATAATGAGATCAAGGAAGAAATTAAAAAATTTCTGGAAAAAAATGAAAATGAACACACAACAGTACAAAACCTATGGGACACAGCAAAGGCAGTCCTGACAGAGAAGTTCATAGTGATACAGGCCTATCTAAGAAAGAAAGAAATGTTTCAGATAAACAACCTAACCTACATCTATAAGAACTGGAGAAACAACAATAAACAAAGCCCAGAATGAGTAGAAGGAAGGAAATAACCAAGATCAGAGTAGAATTAAATGACATAAAGACAAAAAGAACAATCCAAAGGATCAATAAATCCAGGAGGTGTTTCTTTGAAAAGATAAACAAAATTGACAAGCCTTTAACCAGACTTATCAAGAAAACAAGAGAGGACCCAAATACACATAATGAGAATGAAAGAGGAGAAATTACAACTGATACCACAGAAATACAAAGGATTGTAAGAAATTACTACAAACAACTATATACCAAGAAATTTGAAAGCTTGGGTGAAATGGACAAATTTCTAGAAACATAATCTTCCAAAACTGAATGAAGAAGAAGCAGAAAGCCTGAACAGACCAGTAACAGCTGGTAAAATCAAAGCAGTAGTCACAAAACTCCTGGTGCACAAAAGCCCTGGACTGGATGGTTTCACAGGAGATTTTACAAAACATTTAAGGAAGAGCTAACCCCTATCCTTTTCAGACCATACCAAATATTCCAAGAAAAGGAAAGATTCTCAAACTCTTTTTATGAGCCCAACATCATCCTAATCCCAAAACCAGATAAAGACACAACAAAGAAAGATAACTACAGGCCAATATCGCTGATGAACATAGATGCTAAAATCCTCAACAAAATATTGGAAAACTGCATCCAGCAACACATTAAAATAAACATACACCATGATCAAGTGGGATTCATCCGAGGGATGCAAGAATGGTACAATATTCACAAATCAATAAAGGTAATATATCACATAAACAAAAGGAAATACAAAAATCACATGATCATAGCAATACATGCAGAAAAAGCATTTGATAAGGTACAGCACCCATTTATGATAAAGGTACTCAGCAAAGTGGGCATAGAGGGAGTTTACCTCAACATAATAAAGGCCATATATGAAAAACCTACAGCCAACATCATACTAAATGAGCAAAAACTAAAACCTTTCCCACTAAGATCAGGAACAAGACAAGGATGTCCACTTTCACCACTTTTATTTAACAAAGTATTGGAAGTCCTTGACACAGTGATTAGACAAGAAAAACAAGTAAAAGCCATCTAAATTGCAAAGGAAGAAGTAAAACTGTCATTGTTTGTAGATGACATGATAGTGTACATAGAAAACCCTATAAACACCACCAAAAAACTACTCAACCTAATAGTGAATTTAGCAAAGCAGCAGGATACAAAGTCAATGTTCAGAAATTGAAGGCATTTTTATATACCAATGAAATATCAGAAACAGAAATCAGAAAAAAAATCCCATTTGATATAGCAAGAAGAAAAATAAAGTACCTTGGAATAAACCTAACCAAGGAGATAAAAGACCTGTACTCAGAAAACTACACAACACCAAAGAAAGAAATTAAGGAAGACACAAGCCAATGGAAGCATGTACCATGCTCATGGATTGGAAGAGTTAACATCATCAAAATGTCCATACTACCCAAAGCAATTTACAGATTCAATGAAATTCCTATTAAAGTACCAGTGACATATTTCACAGATATAGAACATTTCAAAAATTTAGATATAATCATAAACAACCTCAAATAGCCACAGCAGTTTTGAGAAAGAAGAACAAAGGATGAGGGATCACAATACCTGACATCAAACTACATTACAAGGCTAGTGTCATCAAAACAGTCTGATATTGGCATAAGAACAAACACATAGATCAATGGAACAGAGTAGAGAGCCCAGAAATAAATGAATAGTTAATTAATTGACCAAACTTTATGGTCAATTAATATTTGACAAAGGGGGCAGAAGCATAAAATGGAGTAAAAATAGCCTCTTCAACAAATGATGTTGAAGATCTGGACAACTACACACAAAAAAGAAATGAAACTTGACCATACACAAAATAAATTCAAGGTGGATAAAAGACTCCATACACCATACACAAAAATAAATTCAAGGTGGATAAAAGACTCAAATATAAGTCGTGACACTATAAAAGTCCCAGAGGAGAACATAAGCAGGAAAATCTCAGATATTCCATGCAGCAATATTTTCACCAATATGTCCCCTAGAACAAAGGACATACAGGAAAGAATAAACAAATGGGATCTCATCAAAAATAAAAACCTTCTGCATGACTAAAGAAAACAGCAGCACAATGAAAAGGGAACCAACCATATAGGAAAATATATTTGCCAATGATACCTTGGACAAGGGTTTGATCTCCAAAACATATAAAGAACTCACATGACTCCATTCCAGGAAGACAAACAATCCAATTAAAAAATGGGCAAAGGACCTGGACACTTCTCCAAGGAAGATATACAGAGGGCCCAGAGACATATGAAAGGATACTCAGCATCACTAGCCATCGGAGAAATGCAACTTAAAACAACGATGAGATACCACTTCACACTGGTCAGAATGGCCTTCATAAACAAATCAACAAATAACAAGTGCTGGCAAGGTTGTGGAGAAAAGGAACCCTAGTACACTGTTGGTGGGAATTCAGACTGGTGCAGCCACTGTGGAAAACAGTATGGAATTTCCTCAGAAAACTAAAAATGGAACTGCCTTTTTACCCAGCAATTCCACTGCTGGGATTATACCCTAAGAAACCTAAAATACCAATTCAAAGAACCTATGCACCCCAATGTTCATAGCAGCACAATTTACAATAGCCAAGTGTTGGAGGCAACCTAAGTGCCCATCAGTAAGTGAGCGAATCAAAAAAGTATGGTACATTTACACAATAGAATACTATGCAGCAGAAAGAAAGAAGGAGCCTCTATTATTTGCGAAGCATGGATGGAACTGGAGAGCATTATGCTAAGTGAAATAGGTCAGGTGGTGAAAGACAAATACCATATGATTTCACCTTTAAGTGGAACCTAATCGACAAAAGAAACAAGCAGGCAAAATATAACCAGACACATTGAAATAAAAAACAAACTGACAGTAACCAGAGGGGAGGGGGATAATGGGGGAAAGAAAGGGAAGGGTCATCAAGGAACATGTATAAAGGACCCACGGACAAAGCCAAAGGGGGATAGGTTGGTGGGGATGGGTGAGTGGGGGGAAAGTGGTGGCAGTAAAATGGAGACAACTGTACTTGAACAACAATTTTAAAAAGGAAAAAAAATAAATGTAATTAAAATAATAAACATTACTGTGAGAAACAGGTCTATCCCTGACATTTGCAAGGCAAGAATAGAAATGTAAACTCACAATCCCCTTTTTTCTTCCTTGCCCTCAAGACCCCACTCCTTCCTAAGTGTCTAGGAGCTTTGGCCATGCATGTGTGGAGAACTCAATCAACATATCCAAGCTCCACCCACACATTTCTCCCATCACACAACCTCCCCTTAGATGTTTGGGTAGCACACAGTCCCCTCCTTAGGAGGACAGACCCAGGAAAGATGCCCTTGCAAGACAAGGAGGCAGACTGAGTAGGGAATTCTCAGCTTCCAAATACCTCAAGCATGGTCTACAAGGAATACTAGATAGGCACATGTCTTTGGCCCTTAGACCTGCCTGCCCTGTGGTGAAATGCATAAAGTATAAACTATAAAGGAAAGGCTGGTACATCTGACTATATAAAAATGAAAAACTTGTGGATATTAAAAACAAATCAATTATAAAACAAATATCAAAACTGAGAATATGTGCAACATTATGACAGTTACTATCTTTAATAATTAAATAACTCTTGATTTAGTTAAAAAGTGAATAACCAATAAGGAGTTATCAATACTATAACCATATGAAGAAAACTCAACTTTATTAATAATTAAAGGAATACATCACAACAAAAAGATCCTTTTTCTTATCAAATTGGATAATATACAGGATTAATAAGAGTTCAAGAGTGTAAACTCATCAACCTTTATCTCCCACCTATCCAATTCTAATTTTTATAATTCATAGTGAAGAAACAAGGATAACAAAGAGGATGTTCACTGCAACACTGGAAGCAAATGTCTTAAAAAAGGGTATTGGTTAAATAAATCATTGTATATCATGACAGTGTAATAGTCAACAGTATTACTGAAGAAGAGGAGACAATATAGAAATATGTCCATGATGTAAAGATGGGAAAAGGTAGTTTATAAAATGGTGTAATTCATTTCATTGTTAAAATTACACATATACAACCTAGAAGGCTATACCATGGGTGTTAAAATTGTTCTATCTAGGGATTCAAGATGGCGGCTTTACTCTAGGCAGCGTGTTTCTCAGCTTCTGTGAAGAGGAGGGAAACTCACGGATCAGTGGAGAAACAGAGCAAGTGGACTAGGCTACCAAATCACTTTTGAAAGCAGGACATCAAAAATTATTGTGATCATTGAAAAACCAGACAGTAAGGAGACTGCTTCAGGACAACAGGGACCCAGGGATCAGCGCGGGGACCAGGGGTGTGAAGTTCCCAGGCCCGGTGCTCCTGGGTCTGCCTCAGGGCTCCCGGGAAAAAGGAGTCACTGCTCCCTCCCCCGAATATGGGGTGGGGGGGTTGAGCAACTTTAGGGGAGAACTTGTTGTTTGAAGGCACAGAGAGGCCAGTTGGACTGGGAAAAAATCGCCCAGGGACTGTGAACACACACCCAGAGACCTGGGAGAAGTGAGGGCCTCCAGCTGGCATGACCAGGGGAGGCCTGGAAGAGCGCCCGCACCCCTAGCCCGGTGGGAGTGTGGATCGGTGGAAAACCCAGAGCCGAGAAAGGGCACTGGCATACTCAGGTTTCGGGAGCCTGCGGTGCTGAACTGTGGAAGCGCGGGCCCCATCCAGAATCCTGACTCTTGTGCTGTGATCCCGGAAGGGACACAGCGCTCAGTGCGTTCCTTGAGCCCGAAGCTCAAAAGTTTCCAGCCAGCCCGACCAGGGGCGCCCGGGAAATTCGCCCACACCCCTAGCCTGGTGGGAGTGTGGATAGGTTGAAAATCCAGACAATGCAACCCCCATCCAGGAAAGGGCGCAGGCGTTCCCAGGTTTCAGGAGCCTGCTGTTCTGACCTGTGGAAGTGTGCGCCCCATCGGGAATCCTGACTCTCGTGCTGTGATCCCAGAAGGGTCGTGGTCCTTAGGGCATTCCTAGAGCCCGAAACTCAAAAGTTTGGTGGAGGGACACGCCGTTTTACGATTCCCAGGGAGGGCATAGTGAATCCCAAAACATCACGGGTGCCTCCTGAGATCATAGAGCTGGAACCCTGCAGGGACCCAAGAGTCCGGAAGAACTTGGCAGTGAGCTCCAGAGAGCGAGTGTGCTCGGGAGCGCCCAGGGTACCTGAGAGACTTGCTGTGATTTGGCTGGGAAGAGTGATAAGCATTTCAAAGGTCCCTCAGCCAGCTGAAGCCAGCAAGATCAGAAAAACTAGTCTGGCCAGTTAGAAACCAACAAGAGGTTTTGTTTTGTTTTGTTTTGTTTGTTTGGTTTGGTTTGGTTTTTGTGGCTGTTGTTGGTTGATTGATTTTATCTTGTGTTTTAAGTGACATTTTATTTTTCAATTCTTATTATTTTTATATCTCTCAATCCCTTATGTTTCCCTTCCATTCATCCTAGTATTATTCTTTCCACTCCGAATTTATCTCTCCTGCACTCCATCTTCTGCTTTTTTTCCTTTTTTTTTCATCTTGCAAGTTACTGTAAATTTGTATTATCTTTTTCTCACTTTTCCAACATTTTTTATTTTAATAGTATTTTGGTATTCTTTTTCTTTCTGTATAATCTTCTTTGCTTGGCTGGTTATACTGTCATTTAATAGGTTCCCCCTGGTATCTCAGTCACAGTGTGTTGATAATTTACTATCCTTCATCTGTGTTCCATTAATACACCTTTCAAGGTTCTATGCTCTTTATTCTTGTTATCTAGATCTCATCGATTCTGCCACAAGACTGTTGCTTTACTATTACTATTAATAAGACCTAGTCCATACAATTGTAAATACTACTCAATACCCCTACCTGATCTCAGCCCACTTTGCAATTTCCTGAACTATACTATTGTGGGGGTTGTCTCTATTCTTTTACACACTACTCCTATTTACTAATCTTTAATGCAACCCTACCTTAGAATCTGACCTCCCACAGCCTCACAGCTTTCTAGATCCAACTAACAATCCTCTTGTCCCCAATGAGAGTCTTACTTTCTTTCCATTCTTTCTAAAACGTGGATACTGGGGTGGAAGGTCACACTTAACACCATAAGGAGCCAAAGTATAACCCATCTCTTCTCTGCTGGCTACTAATGTAAATATCATAGTATACTGTCTGGCTGTCTTAAGCCATTTCACCTTACTCCTCCAACTGATCACCAAAAAAAGAGTAGGGGGAATCTGTGAACATCAGAATACACGAAGGTGATTGCACCACTGAATCTCACAAGTATTCTACCACAGAAGCTCACACCATAATTACAGGGAACCAGAACAGATCAATTTAAGAAACAAAGACTAACAAGAAGAAACCCACGAACAATGAGAAAACAAAGAAACAACCCCCAATTGAAGGGAAAGGAGGAAGCCTCAGGAAAAATGCTAAATGAAATAGAAGCAACTCAACTATCAGATACTGAGTTCAAAACAATGATTATCAGGAAGTTCAATGAACTCAAAATGAGCTATCAGAAATTAGAGGGAAACCACAACAATCTCACTGCAAACTATATAAACATGAAAAAGGAAATGGGAACTCTCAACAAAGGCCAAGAGGAAATGAAGAATACAATTTCTGAACTGAAGAACGCAGTGGAAGGAATGAAAAGCAGGACTGATGAAGCAGAAGATCAAATCAGCGAGCTAGAGGACAAAGTAGAAACAACACCCAGAAAAAGCAAGAAAAGGAAAAGAGGTACAGAAAGAATGAAGAGGGATTAAGAGAAATGCAAGACAATATGAAACATAATAATACCCATATAATAGGGATACCAGAAGGAGAAGAAGAAGAGCAAGGGATTGAAAACCTAGTTGAAAAAGTAATGAAGGAAAACTTCCCTAATTTCATGAGAGAAAAAGTCACACAAATCCAGGAAACACAGAGAGTCCCAATCAAGAGGAACCCAAAGAGGCCCACCTCAAGACACATCATAATTAAAATGGCAAAATTTCAACACAAAGAGAGAATCTTAAAGGCAGCAAGGGAGAAAAAGGAAGTAACATATAAGGGAGCCCCAATAAGGCTAGCAGCTGACTTCTCAATGGAAACACTTCAAGCCAGAAGAGAATGGCAAGAAATACGCGAAGTAATGAGAACCAGAGGTCTGCAACCAAGGCTACTTTATCCAGCAAGGCTCTCAATCAAGATAGAAGGTCAAATAAGAAGCTTCCCAGACAAAAGAAGTCTAAAAGAATACACCTCCACCAAACCAGCTCTCCAAGAGATTCTAAAGGGACTGCTTTAAGGAAGGGAAGGAAAACGGAGAGAGAGAGAGAGAGAGAGACAGGAACACACATACATAAAAGACAATAAATAAGTCCTTAAACATAAATGGATTAAATGCTCCAATCAACAGACACAGAATAGCAGAATGGATAAGAAAAAATGACCCACATATATGCTGTCTACAAGAGACCCACCTCAGGATAAAAGACCTGCACAGGCTGAAAGTGAAGGGCTGGAAACAAATCTTCCAAGCAAATGGACAGGAAAAAAAACCCAGGATAGCAATACTCATATCAGACAAAATAGACTTTCAAAAAAGGTCCATAAAGAGAGACCCAGAAGGTCACTTGATAATACTCAAGGGAAGAATCCACCAAGAAGACATAAATATTGTAAATACATATGCACCCAACATAGAAGCACCCAAATACATAAAGAAAATCTTAGAGGACTTCAAGAAAGATACGGACAGCAACACAATTATTGTGGGGGATTTTAACACCCCCACTATCAAAAATGGACAGATCTTCCAAACAAAATATCAACAAAGATATTGTGGCATTGAACAATACCCTTGATGAAATGGGTTTTACTGATATATACAGAGCCCTCCATCCAAAAGAAGCTAAATACACATTCTTTTCAAATGTACACGGAACATTTTCAAAGGCTGACCACATGATCGGACACAAAACAAGCCTCAAGAATTTCAAGAAAATTGAAATCATACCAAGCATTTTCTCGGACCACAAGGGACTGAAGCTAGAAACCAACCCCAAGGAAAAAAAAACCCAAAACACTCAAAATCATGGAGATTAAATAGCATGCTATTAAACAATGAATAGGTCAAGAATGATATTAGGGAAGAAATCAAAAAGGTTTCTGGAAACAAATGAAAACGAACTCACAACAATCCAAAACTTAAGGACAAAGCCAAGGCAGTCCTGAGAGGGAAGTTCATAGCGATACAGGCCCACCTAAAAAAAGTTAGAAACATTCCAAACAAACAACTGAACCCTATGTCAACAAGAACTCGAGGAACAACAACAAACACAGCCCAGAGCAAGAAGAAGGAAGGAAATAACCAAGATCAGAGCAGAATTAAATGACATAGAGACTAAAAGCACAATTCTAAGGATCAACGAATCCAAGAGCTGGTTCTTTGAAAAGATAAACAAAATTGACAAGCCTTTAAGCAGACTCATCAAGAAAAAAAGAGAGAAGACCCAAATAAACACAATCAGAAATGAAAGAGGAGAGATTACAAGAGATACCACAGAAATACAAAGGATTGTAAGAAATTACTACAAAAAACTGTATGCCAAGAAATTTGAAAACCTAGGTGAAATGGACAAATTTCTAGAAAAACATAACCTTCCAAAACTCAATGAAAAAGAAGCAGAAAGCCTGAACAGACCAATAACAGCAAAAGAAATTGAAGCAGTAATCAAAAAACTCCCAGCACACAAAAGCCCTGGGCCAGATGCTTTCAAAACAGAATTCTACAAAGCATTTAAGGAAGAGCCAACCCCTATCCTTCACAGACTATTCCAAAAAATCCAAAAAGATGGGAGACTCCCAAACTCTTTTTATGAGGCCAACATCATCCTAATTCCAAAACCAGATAAAGACACAACAAAGAAAGAAAACTTCAGGCCAACATCACTGATGAACATTGACGCCAAAATCCTCAACAAAATACTGGCAGACTGCATCCAACAGTACATTAAAAAGATCATACACCATGACCAAGTGGGATTCATTCCAGGGATGCAAGGATGGTACAATATTTGCAAATCAGTAAATGTAATACATCACATAAACAAAAGCAAAGACAAAAATCACATGATCATAGCTATAGATGCAGCAAAAGCATTTGATAAGGTACAGCACCCATTCATGATAAAAACACTCAGCAAAGTGGGAATAGAGAGAGCATTCCACAACATAATAAAGGCCATATATGAGAGATCTACAGCTAACATCATACTCAATGGGCAAAAATTAAAATCTTTTCCACTAAGATCAGGAATAAGACAAGGCTGTCCACCTTCACCACTTCCATTCAATATAGTACTGTGGCTAAGTTTTAGCCACAGCAATCAGACAAGAAAAGGAAATAAAAGGCATCCAAATCAGAAAGGAGAAAACAAAACTGTCATTGTTTGCAGATGACATGATAGTGTACATAGAAAATCCTATAGACTCCACCAAAAAACTGCTTGACCTAATAAATTAATTTGGCAAAACAGAGGGATACAAAGTCAATATCCAGAAATCAAAGGCATTTCTGTACACCAACAATGAAACAGCAGAAACAGAGATCAAGGAAAAAATCCCATTTGAAATAGTAAAAAGAAAAATAAAATATCTAGGAATAAACCTAACCAAAGAGGTAAAAGACCTGTGTTCAGAGAACTACATAACACTCAGGAAAGAAATCAAGGAAGACACAAACAAATGGAAACATATACCGTGTTCATGGATTGGAAGAATTAATATAATCAAAATGTCCATACTACCCAAAACAATTTACACATTCAATGCAATTCCTATTAAAGTACCAATAGCGTATTTCACTGACATAGAACAAATATTTCATAAATTTATATGGAATCATAAATGACCCCGAATAGCTGCTGCAATTTTGAGAAAGAATAGTAAAGTAGGAGGGATCACAATACCTGACACTAAACTATACTAAAAGGCCACTGTAATCAAAACAGACTGGTACTGGCATAAAAACAGGCACATAGACCAATGGAACAGAACAGAGAGCCCAGAAATAAACCCAAGTCTCTATGGTCAATTAATATTTGACAAAGGAGGCAGCAACATAAAATGGAGTAAAAATAGCCTCTTCAACAAATGGTGTTGGGAGGACTGGATAGCCACATGCAAAAAAATGAAACTCGAGCACCAACTTACACCATATACAAAAATAAATTCAAGGTGGATAAAAGACTTAAATATAAAATGTGACACCATTAAAATCCTAGAGGAGAACGTAAGTAGGAAAATCTCAGATATTTCACGCAGAAACTTTTTTACTGACATGTCCTCTAGAGCAAGGGACATAAAGGAAAGAAAAAACAAATGGGACCTCATCAAAATTAAAAGCTTCTGTGCAGCTAAAGAAAACAGTATCAAAATTAAAAGAGAACCAACTGTATGGGAAAACATATTTGCCAATGATACCTCAGCTGGAAAAGATTATGCTAAGTGAAACAAGCCAGGCAGTGAAAGACAAATGCTATATGATCTCACCTTTAACAGGAACCTAAACAACAAAACAAAGAAACAAGTAAAATATAACCAAAGACACTGAAATAGGGGACAGGCTGACAGTGACTACAGGGGAGAGTAGAGGGAATTTCAGGGGACCTTGGGAAGGGTTCACGGGAACAAACTTATAGGACACTTGGACAAAAACTAGGGGGAGGGTGGTAATGGGAGGGAAGTGGGGAGGGTTGGGAGGAGGGGCTGGATTGAGAGTAAAAGGGAGAAAACTGTATTTGAACAATGATTAAAATAAAATTTTAAAAAATATTCTATCTTTTTTTAATTTGTGATGTTCAAGTTGTTTGTTATTTGTATTTTCTGATTTAAAAAATGATTATAAGAGCATATTTTATTAATCTTTTTTAAAGAGAAAAGATAATTATTTCTAAAATATTTAGTTACTCTAACATTCTACTAGCATATCCCTTTGTAGCTTTAACATCTTAGGATTCCATGAAAGGAAAGACCAATAAACTGTATGGTATCCTTTATGGAGAAGAGTAAGGAGTCAGTATTAGCATCTTCTATATTAATGGTGTAAAACTCTATTTGAACAAAACAATCAAACAAGAAAATAACCCACCTGGAAGTCAAAGGCCCTTTAAGTATAGAGTGGAACATCCCCACTATTAAAGGATATAGAGTACTTTTCTTTCTTGATTTTATCTTGAAAGCAATATTCTATTTTTTTCAAAGTCTTTTTTTTTGTCAAATGACTTCCACAGAAAACCAAACCAATCGATTTGATGAAGAACTGGTAGATCAAAGGAAAGGACAGAATTGAACATGGTGGTATTGGCAGGGGTTGAGTATTTTTTTCCACTTCTTCCTTTCAAGGTAGGGAAGCTGCTGTTAGAGTAACATTTCTGGCTTCTTTCTGCCCCTTACTTAATCCTTCCAATGGAAGGAGCTACAATTATTTGCTCCAGTGATTAGATAACAATTCATAAGAAGAAATTCATGTTAAAGCTAAATTTCAAGGTTGGCCCATTGTAACTACAGTTTAAAAACAACTTATCTGCCTGTGCATCCATCTATACATACCTAAAAACACATGCACAGGCATGAGCTAGGTGCTTAAGCAACACTTGCTGCCTGACTGCTCCAGGAGATCAGAAATCAAAAGACTTACATAAGTAGCTGCTTCATGAGTGGAAGTTTCTATGCACATGCAAGAAAGGGGTCCACAGAGAAAGGCATAAAAACACAAACAGGTCCTAAAAAAATCCCCATTTCAGTGTATTGGACCTCTCTCCATTTTGTGCTACACAGAGCTTCCATTTGGTGAACAAAAAAAACCAATCCTGCTCAATGACCTGTCCCTTTGAATAGAGAGGACCTCAATTAAAATCCTATCTTTCTCAAACCAGCTCAAATGCCACCTCCTTCCTAAACCTTTCCTCCTCTTCACCATAAGTGTAAATTACCTTTTGTGCTCTTAAGCTCTTTGTTTCTACTAGTTATCACATATGATTTTATGTAGAGTAGAATGTGTACATATTCTTTTACTAGATTACAAGCTCCTTGATGGCAATGTCCAAGTCACTGATTTTTTTTAAAGATTTTATTTATTTATTTTTAGAGAGGGAAGGGAGGGAGATAGAGAGAGGGAGAGAAACATCAATGTGCGGTTGCTGGGGGTTATGGCCTGCAACCCAGGCATGTACCCTGGCTGGGAATCGAACCTGGGACACTTTGGTTCCCAGCCCGCGCTCAATCCACTGAGCTATGCCAGCCAGGAAAGTCACTGACTTTTATCCAAGCCATAGTATCGGCACAATGTCTTACACAGTCATTCAATAGATGTCTATGGGACTAAAACTTTGGAACTTAACATGTTTAAAACCATCCCTTCTCCTCACCCCTCAGTAATGCAAACAATAGGGAATAGACCTAATATCCACCTTAGAGACTTACTGGTAACAGCAGCAAATTTTAGCCCAATGAATTTAATATTTTTGCTTTCCTCAGCTTTTAGTCTCATGTACATGAATATAGGGTGACAATTACCCACCTGTTGAAGCTAACTTGATAAAACTCTCAATTTAACAGTGCTATCTAACATAAATATAAAAATGGTAGCCACATATCATAGCTTTAAATTTCATAGAAGCTGCATTAAAAGAAGTAAAAAGAAAAAGAGTGAAATAATTTTAACAATAGATTTTATTTCACCCAATATACTCCAAATAGTAATACTTCAACATGCAATATTTTCAAAATCATTGAAATACTTTATGTTCTTTTTTGTCATACTAATTCTTTTAAGTTTGATGTGTATTTTCCATGTAAAAAAATATCCCGATTTATATCAGGCATTACTTGTTAACTATGATAATTAGTTACTTAACCTCTCTTTACCTCTGTTTCCTCAATTTTAAAATAGGAGTAACAGTATTTACCTTATAGAGTTTTACTGAAGTTTAACAATATAATAGCTGTAAAGGGCCTATAGAAGTACCTGGCAAATTGTAAGCACTCAATATATATTAACTACCATTATCATTATCATCCTCCATTTACTGTATGAAGAAATTGAGTATATGAAGAAACCAGGTTTATGTCCCTAGTTCATAAAGCAAATTAATGCTGGTTCTATTCTCTTTTAAATGGTTGTCAATTAAACAGGGCAGGGAAACTGGGAGAAATGGAAAATCATTTTTTTATCCATTTAAAATTCCAAAGTGCTAGCCAAATAGAGTTTAGAAGTTGGTCCAAAAGGCAATGTTCTTCAAAATGGTAGCTTAGAGAAATGCAACCCAGCTGTGTTATAGTAAGGGTGCTTTCACCCTTGCACTTCCTTTAACCTCTATACCCCATTTGCTATAATATTGTGTCTATGTTAATAAGTAAAAAAGTGTAACTCCTTAAGCTTTATTCTGCATTATTTTGGGTTATTTTTGTTGCTTTTTGATAGATGATTCGTGAGGTTGAATATTCTTGCATAAATTTGCAAACTGCCCAGCATCTAAGGCTATCCAATCTTTGACATACTTGAGTATGCATTTCAGAGGACTCAAAGCAGAGAAGCAGCAATACAGAAGTGATGGCAGAATTGAAGGAACAATGGCCTAGGAATCAAGAAACCTAATTTCTATTGGCATTTACAAAATAATCACAGGGATGTAAAGTACAGCATAGGGATATAGTCAATAACATTGTAATAACTATGTGTAGATTTATCAGGGGGATCACTTCATAAGCTATATACATCTATCCACTGTTCTGTACATCTGAAACTAATATATATAATATTGAATGTCAACTGTAATTGAACAATTAAAAAATTTTTATATCAAAAAGAAAAACAGAACCTGCTTTCTGGCCCAGGGTCTATGATTAAGGCACTACACGACCCTTGGAAACCCATTTCAACTCCTAAACTATATCTCAATTTAATATAAGGTTGTCTGCAGTATTGAGGACTAAGAATTAAAATGCAGTATACCACAGCAATAACTCAAGATAAAATTACATCAGGCCTTAGCATTCTTGTTTATCTCTTTTTAAGTGTTCTGGCAATAAGTTCCCCTTGAAAAAAGAAGCACTGACAACGTCTGGGGATAATTTCTCTTAATATCCAAATAATTAGAATACCTAGGAAAGCAAATAAGGTTAATCTAATATTTATGCTTCTATCACTGACCAAAAAATTGTTATATCTTCCATGGTTAAGAATTATAAAACAGCCCTGGCTGGTGTGGCTCAGCAGATTGAGCGCCAGCCTGTGAACCAAAGGGTCGCTGCTTTGATTCCCAGTCAGGGCACATGCCTGGGTTGTAGGCCAGGTTCCCAATAGGGGGCACATGAGAGGCAACCACACATTGATGTTTCTCTCCCTCTCTTTCTCTCTACCTTTCCCTCTCTCTAAAAATAAATAAATAAATAACTCTTAAAAAAGAGTTATAAGACATCAGTATAAACATGAAGGGGTATTAATGACCACCTCCATAGAACTTCCCTTTACACCAAATTCCCTAGAGCAGTATTTCTCAACTTCAGCACAGCTGACATCTTGGACCAGATAATTCTTTGTTGTGGGGGGCTAGTCTGGGCAATATAAGATATTTAGCAGCTTCCCTGACTTTTACTCACTAGAAACCAGTAACAATCCCCCACAGCTGTGACAACCAAAAATGCCTCCACAGAAGCAATGCCCCCAGAGAAGCAAAATGGCCCCCAGTGGAGAACCACAACTATGGATTCTACCACAGCTACCTTAAATTCCTTTGGAATTAAGTGTACACAGAGACCTGCATTTTTCAGTATGTCATTGCTTATCACATAACCTCATTAATACAACATGGAGTGATCAACTTCATCGGCAATCTGGATTTTCAAGAGGCATAACCTTCCCAGTTAATTTGCAATTAATAGCTATATGGTGGAAAATACTTTTGTAAAATAACCAATTACACTGCAGAGCTTATCCATATATCTTTTTCAGAACCAAAATAATAGTTTCACAAAAATAGAGATTTCAGTAGCTACTATTTTAGATTAAGATATGTAAGTTTTAGTGCCCATGATATATTTCTTTATACTGGCACCTTGGCTTTAATTTATTGATCAAAGTTTCCAATATATTACCCATCTACCACTTTATTCTCCTCTTTCAAGCCCCCATTATTCCTCTTACCTAACTGCTCACATATTCTGTTTCCCAATGACTGGGTCCTATACCCAGTCACCCACCTTTCATCTACGTTTTGACAGAGGGTTATTCTATTTGGATCTGTGCACATAAGCAAACTGGGAAGGAGTACTAATGAAAGCTTTTCAGTCATAAAATAATAGGATCAAACAAACATACTGGGAATAGCTATTATTTAATGCTATGGGGAACATAAAAAAAAAAAAAGAAATACTAAACATGCAAAAATCACAAAATAGAAACCACCACAGAAACATCACATCAACCACATGCCCAAAGTCATTCAGCTAGCTAATTTGACTTGCTGATAGTGGAGCATTTGAGTAAGGGTATCCTGATGGCAACTATAGATGAAAAACTAGAATGCCGAGCTAAAAAATTTGGGGCTTGGGACTCAACACCTGGAAGACAGAACACCAACATAATGATGGTTACCTGTGAAGAGGAGGTTGAGGGGGTACTTTCACTTTTTACTCAAGATGTTTCTATATTTTTTAAGATGAACATGTAACCATGTTACTTCTATAATTAAAAACTGATGTAGGTAAAGCCAGGAGAGAAGATGAAATCTCAGAAGGAAAGAGTATAAAGAGAGAAAAGGCAAAGAACTTGACACTCCCAAATATGGACATAATTAAGGGGCAGAAGGAAGCAAAAGCAAAGAAGCAGCAGTGGGAGAGGCAGGCAGAAGGAGAACTAGGAAAGTACAACAACGTTGTGGCCAAGGGAGGAAAGTTTCTAAAAGGAACTAAACTATCAACAGAACCAAAAAGGGGAAAGGGGATAGGAGTAAAATGGCAGTACAGAATTTAGCTCTGCAAGAAGTTTGTTAAAAATCATAACCATCTCCCTACATCATGCCTCTCAATCTTTGAGAAAATTGAGGCCTAGAAAACTAGGTGGCTGCTTAGATAGGTATTGGTAGCTAGAGAGCACAGCAAAAGGAGACCACATGTTTATGGATAGTCCAGTAAATCGGTCTAGTGTAAAGGAAAAGATACCAGAAGAAAGGGCTGGGAAGGGAAATATTTGGATAAGTAGTACCTGGAATAGACAGGAAAAGATGGGACTGAAGGCAGAAGCAAAGAAAAACAGCTTCCTCTGAAGCTAGATAACTTGTTTTGTTTTGTTTTTTCATTTGGGTTATTAGATTAGGAAGTCAAGGGAACCACTTACAGAACCTGTGTTTCCCCAGGACTCCACACTTGTCAACTTTCCCCTCTCAAACACACCATAGGCTATATGCACACCCTTGGCTCCATTTACCATCTATATATGAAAGATTCCCAAGTCTCTATTCCAGCCCAAACCCTCTCCTAAGCCCCAGACCCAGGGGAGATGAATCTCAACTACTTAGATATCTATAAGCATCCAAACTGAAATTTTCATCTCCACAATTCTATTTCTGGTCCAGTACTCTCTGTCTCAGTGAAAGGTACCACATGACAAATGATTTTGGGCAAATTATTAAACATTATCTCCCATTACATCTTTGTAAGCAAGGTGGAAAATGACAATAAACTTAAAATTACAGCTGCTGGAGCAGCCTTACCCAATGAGTGTCTGTTAATGGATTAATTGTAAGCTGCAAAGTTTTCAATTAACCTTGTTTAAGCTCTATGCCAAGTGTATAAAGACACATGTAAATCACTCCCAATAACAACTATGTCCTGGTGTTCATGCCTTGTACAATTCCTTTGTGTTGAATGTGGATGGGAACAGTGACTAGTTTCTAGCCAATAGAATAAAGCAGAGG
The DNA here is from genome assembly GCF_004126475.2 of Phyllostomus discolor. Classification (NCBI taxonomy): domain Eukaryota; kingdom Metazoa; phylum Chordata; class Mammalia; order Chiroptera; family Phyllostomidae; genus Phyllostomus; species Phyllostomus discolor. The sequence continues at coordinate 32,562,422 of NC_050198.1, read as the reverse complement.
TGATGGGAGGCCACTCCCATGATTAGGTTAATACATATGTTTTACACACACACACACACACACACACACACACAGGATTCCTTGTTGCTACCATGACATAGAGACTTCATCCCTTACCGGCCTTGAAGAAGCAAGCTACTATCCTATGAAGTGTCTGTAAAGAAGGCTGTGTGGGAAGGAACTACAGCTATCCCTTAGGATCTGAGGGCCTCAATCCTACAACCACAAAATACTGAATTCTGTCAACAGCCATGTAGCTTGGAATACGACCTTAAGCCCCAGATGACATTGTAGTACCAGCCAACTCCTTGACTGCAGCTTGAGAAACTGACAGACTATGACCCACGGAAACTGTGAGGTAATCAATGGGTATTGTTTTGAGCCACTACATTTCTGTTAATTTATTAGGCAGCAATAGAAACTAATATACCAAGCAATATTTTATTACTTAGAAAAATATTTATGAAATATGTTGATAATAAAGCTAAAACTAACAAAATCAACAATAAATAAAAATTTTTACTGTTTAAGTGAAAGCCTAGACCAGGAAGATTTTTCTAAAAAAATAAATAAATAAAAATAGGGACAAACAAACACATAATTTGAGGAAGAAGTAGGCCTTGGGCTCATTATGAGCTCATATTAAGATGAAGAAAAATCTAATACTACTTGGGACCACATTAACAAAGTATAATGTACAAAACCAAAGCAGAAGAAATCCTATTGCACCATGTAAACTGGTCAAATCAAATCAATCAATATTTCCTCGGTGCCTCTATTTAAGGAATTAGGAGGAATAGAGAGATACATATTCCTGTCCCTCAAGTGTATTTCACTCTATCTGGGGAGCTAAGATCAACATTAAAATGTTAAACCATAAAAAAGAACTTAAAAAGCGGTTTAAGACAACAACAGAAAAGATGTTATAAAGCAGGCATTAAAATTCATCTGGCAATTAGTTAAAGGAGGTAACAGAAGCAGGAGTTCAGAAGAGGGAGACAACACATCATTATATTATGACTATTGTTTTGACAACATAATATAAAACTGAGTGTATTCAACACTGGAATTCAATTTCATATTACTGAGCACAGGCACACATTTTGAAAATGTGGAGATAAAAAAACATTCAGACAAGCTGAGCTATTTCAGGGACATTTTAGTGACAGATAATATTATATTTTACACATGAGTAAATATGGGCAAAGGAGGGTTAAATTATTTGTTCATGATTATAAGTCAGTAAGTCAACTGTACTAAGAAGCAGAATTTCCCTTAGTCTAGAACACTAATGAAAACTCACATTATGCTCTGCCTGCTGTGACTCAGTGGACTGAGCGCCTGCCTGCAAACCAGAGAGTCACCAGTTCCATTCCCAGTCAGGTCACATGCCTGGTTTGTGAGCCAGGTCCCCAGTAGGGGGCGCATGAGAGACAACCACACATTGATGTTTCTCTCCCTCTCTTTCTCCCACCCTCCCCCTCTGTCTAAAAATAAATAAAATCCTAAAAAAAAGGAAAAGAAAACTCACCTTACTTTTCTGGGTTACAATGGGTAGTTCTGGTTAATGTAACATGTTTTCACTAAAATAATTTGAAATCTTGAGACATCCTTTACTCTTTGTCTCCCTCCAAAGTTGACCAATAATCAAGCTTTGTTATTTTTTTCCTTTATGATGTCTCTCAAATTAATGCCTTCCTTTAAATCCCCAAAGTCAACATCTTGTATCCAAGCCCTCAAAATGTTCTACCTGAACATATTTTAATGATCTCATAACTAATCTTCCCAATTCCAGTATCTTTTTCCCATCTGTCTTACATAACTCTAACAATGATATTCGCTGCTCAAAGCTCTTCAATTACCTCCCCATTGCTTACCGAATGAAGTAAAGATCTCTTGGTTTTGGAACTAGAGTTGGCTTCGAGTCCTATCTCTAACAGTTCCTTGCTATGTGCCTTAGAGCCTCATTTTTCTCATTTTTGAAATGAGGATAATGCCAGATTTTTCATATGTCCTAAGTTTCCTGGGTCAGTCCATGTCTATGTCTACCCCATCTGATTAACACACCACTTCACTCTCAAAAGTTTCCTGGTTTTGACAATATATCATTTGGTCAATATAGCATTGTTATGAGGATTTCATGAGAAAATGCACATAAATATAGCAGGCCTATCAGGATACTTTTCTTTTAGCATTCCCCTCAAATGTGCCTTGTACTCTTACTGCCTGAAATCATATCTCCAACATCAACAACTATAGAAGAACCTACCTCATACTACATGGTCTACATCAGAGGTCACCTCCTTACCTTTTTCTAACTCTATGGTATTCTAAACCTCTCTTATAATGTGTATCTAACACTAGGTTGGGTTTTGGTTACTTTTGCACACATTTTAACTTCCTCAGAGACTAGCTGTGAGAAGGACAGTATCTGCTTCTGATTTCTCTTAGTTTCACAAGTGATATCTAGTAGTATCTTCCACACAGAAGATACTGAATTACATTCTTTGATCTATAAAGAATCCAGAATTTTGGCCACAAAATTGCATTTCACTTACCCATCAGCTGGTTATTCAAGCATTCTGCTTTCTTACTCCCTTGAGATTATTTCACTTGCTACACAGCAAAGGTACTCTAATAGGAAGTTTCCTTCTTTCACAACTGGCAACCACCATGATTGCTTTGGGGTAATGGTAGAGGAGGCATTCTTGAAATGATGGTGTTAATAAATACAGAGTAACTAAGAGTACAGGTCCTAGAGCCAGACTGCCTTGGATCCAGGCTCTAATAGTTATGAGCTCAAACACTTGGAAAAAGCACACAATAATTATCCAATAAATGATAGCTATTTGTTCTTGTCTCTTTCTCAACCTAAATCAAATCAGAATGCTTTATTATGGAATAGGGTAGGCCCCTTGACAACATCCTCTATATAGGTAGCCAAGTACCAGCTCTCAGCAAATACAAAATCCAGGCCTCTCATGGCTTGGGTCTTCTCTGTCCATCTTTCTAGAATGTCTCGTTTCTTGTCCAAGTTCCTGATTCCTTTATGCCTAGTCCAAGCTGGGGCCATTTGTAACAGCTTCTCTGATCATGAGCAAAGATGAGAATCCTCCTGACTGGTTCTGTAAGCATAACATCTAGGTACAGGTTCAGGTTCAACCTTAAACCATACTCCAGGTAGCTACTCATGCTCTATTATTTCCATAACATAAAAATCTCTCAGAGGTTGCACTCTTTATGATTCCAGTCTTTCTACACCTAGTTAGTCTTTTTCCATTCTCATAATTGTTCCCATCACTCCCTGCTGCCTGCTTAATTATACAATTTATGTATAAAATTACTTATCCTAGAGTAAAACCTGTCTTGTTTCTTAATCTACTGTTAAGTTTTGTAACATCCATCTCCTGGCTAAAATTTTAAATATTAGAGAACAACAGCCAGTAAAGGCAGGCTAGTGACTCCTTGTCTCTAAACAGCCTGGTACTGGAATAAAAAACAGACACATAGATCAGTGGAACAGAATAGAGAGCCCAGAAATAAACCCACACCTTTGTAGTCAATTAATAATTGACAGAGTAAGCAAGAGTATAGCCCCAATGAGCTATAGATAGTTTATTCAATAAATGGTGTTGGGAAAATTGGACAGATGCATGCAGAAAAATGAAACCAGACCACCTTCTTACACCATACACAAGAATAAACTAAAAAATGTTTTAAAAACTTAAATATTAGACCCAAAACCATAAAAATCCTAGATGAAAACATAGGCAGTAAAATCTTGGACATTGCTTATAGCAATATTTTTGATATATCCCCAAAAAAAAGAAACAAAAGGGAAAAAAAGCAAATAAATGGGACTACATCAAATTAAAAAGGTTTTGCATAACATCAAAATTCCAACTGAACTATACAACAAGCATCACTCATAACCATCAGAAATCAAGTCGAATGGAAGTCTGACAACTATGGAATTAAAGAAACCATATCCATCCAGACCATTAGGAGGGGCAGAGATGTGGAATGGGCTGGTCCCACATCCACATTTGGTGGATAAAAATTCAGGTGGGATATCTGAGGAGGGAGTAGTCCCAGCCCAAACCAGGCTCCCAGCACATGGTTCAAGTGCCAAAAAGATAAGGCACCATAACTTCTGGCTGTAAAACCCAGAAGGAATCTAATCAGAAGAAACTTCTGGAGTCCCAGACAGTTCCTCTTAAAGGGCCCATGCACAAACTGAATCAGACTCACTCCCTCTGAGCTCCAACATTGGGGTATCAGTGGCATACATGGAGGAATAGAAGTGTCTGGAATCAAGGTGAGAGCTGGGGAACAGCTTTCTCCCAGACAGAAAGGTAGACAGAGGCCATTGTCACTTTTCTGAACCCTCCCCCCACAGAGCCACATAACTGGTAGGCCAGTTCCAGGGTGCTATATATGAGACTCCATCAACCTGATTAACACTGTTTGCGGGGCCCTGGAGATCCCCTAAGACTCCATCCCACCCAATTTACAGGCCCACCCAAACTGCTTTTCCATATGAATGGGTGGTCTTGGCTCATGCTTTACAACTACCTAAATCCTCTCAAAAAAGCAACAGCCAGCCTCAGTGAGCACCTCCCTGCCCCCTAACCTCTTACTAAGTGGCCCCAGTCACAACAGGAGCAGCAGCCAGCCTAGATTCACAGTTTTGCTTCACTTGGAACCTCCAAACCCAGAACAATTAGCAGCAATCAGCACATCACTTTATAACTCATACAGGGTAGCCCAGGAAGAACACAGGTTGGGGCTGACCTTGGCCTGCAACACCAAAACCCCAGGACCACCGCACCCAGTAGATAGCTACAGGCCACATCAGAGCACCACCATCCTGCCCCTGCATAGCTGATCCTCCACAGAGGGCGGAGGTTGGTGGTCAGTGGTCACAGCCCGTCCTTGCAGTTGACTGGTCTAGGTAAATCCTTCCCAGTGACCTGCCATTATCAATCAAAGCTCTACACAAGAGGAGGGTGCAATCAGCCCACAAAAAGGACACACCTCAAATACCCAGCTTTGGTAATAGAGGAGGCTGTGACACTGGACCCTACATCACACTTACTAGATTAGGCCATGCTATTAAGACAGAGAGCCAATGCAGCTCTACCTAACATGCAGAAAGTACAGTATAGGAAATGGAGAAGCCAAAGAACTTATATGCATGACCCATGGACATGAACAATAGTGTGGGGACTGCCTGAGGGAGTGGATGATGTTAGGTGGAGGGGCCAAAGGGGGTAAAATTGGGAAACTGTGAGAGTATAATCAATAAAATATAATTAAAATGAAATAAATAAAAAACACAAAGTTTTTGCACAGCAAAGGAAACCATCAACAAAATAAAAATATAACCCACAAAATGGGAGAACATATTCGCCAATACATCTCATAAGGTGTTAATATCCACAATTTTTAAAGAATTTACAAAACTCAACACCAAAAAACCCCAAATAATCCAATTAAAGAATGGGCAAAGGACCTGAATAGATACTTCTCCAAAGAGGACATACAGATGACCAATAGACATATGCAAAGGTGCTCAACTCAGTAATCATCTAGAGAGAGGCAAATTAAAACCACGATGAGATATCATTTCACACCTGTCAGAATGGCTACCATCAATAAATCAACAACTACTAGTGAGAATATGGAGAAAGAGGAAACCTAGTGCATTCTTGGTGGGAATGCAGATTGGTACAGCCACTGTGGAAAGCAGTATGGAGATACCTCAGCAAATTACAAATGTTCTGACTTTTGACCCAAAAATCCCACTTCTGGGACTACATCTAAAGAAGCTGAAACACTAATTTAAAAGAATATAAGCACCCCTATGTTCATTGTAACGTTATTTACAATCACCAAGTTGTGGAAGCAGCCCAAGTGTCCATCAGTAAAAGAGTGGATAAAACAACTATGGGACATTTACACAATGGAATACTACTCAGCTATAAAAAAGAAGAAAATTTTAGCCTTTGTGACAGTATGGATAGACCTGGAGAACATTGTGCTAAGTGAAATAAGCCAGTCAGAGAAAAACAAATACCATATGATTTCACTCATATGTGAACCTAATGAACAAACTGAACTAACAAGGAAAATGGGGACAGACTCATAGATGAAAAGCAGAGTGACAGCTACTGGTGGAGGAAGGTTAGAGGGTAGAAAGACTGAGCAAAAAGGAAAAAGGAGTCATGGACATGGAAACAATGTGGTGACTGCATGGGGGAGGGAAGTGTAAGGGGTTAAATGGTAATAGAAAAAATAAAATAAAAATTTAAAAAGAACAAAAGTCCTATTTCAAATATGAGACAAACAAAAAAGCTGCAAATAAATTATATTTTATCACAATAAAAAGTAAATAAATAAATAAATACACATAACTGAGTAAAAGAACTATTCATTAAACCAAATCAAGAGGACATTCTTTTGGATATTCCTTTTATTTGATGTATCTCAGGAAATGCCTTCCTTGGGGTAGGAGGATGGTATAAAGTGATTTTGAAGCATTTGATAATTTAATTTAATCAAAGTGTTATTATATAAGTATCAGGCAACTTATATCTTGTCCACTTCAAACATACTATGGGGGACCACAAAATAACCCAGAATTTATTTATAAAAAAATTGTGTATTTTTTCTTATATGTTTAAACTTCAAATTATTCTCCATTTGATGCAATGCACCTAGCAAGACATTTTTTCCACTGCTCAAAACAGTTTTTGAACTTGTCAATTTTGATGTCTTTTAGTGCTTCTGCCAGTTTTTTTGTTTCACCTCTTCCATATCAGCAAAATGTTTCCCTCTGAGGAGTTTTTTCATCTGAGAGAAACAAACAACAACTTCCTCAGGGCAAGATCAGGTTAATAGGGAGGGTAGGGCACAGGGTCATGCTATTTTTGATCAAAAACTCTGAACACTCAGTGTGGTGTGAGCAGGTGTGCTAAGGTAAATCACCCATCATGAAATGGGAAACACATTGAAAGTCTTCAAAAAAAATTCACTGAGGCCAACTCAACCTCTCACAACAACACCTGATGGTACACTGATACAGACGGGTTCCCAGAATACTCACTGCAAGGGATCTACCCTGCAGAAGATAATTATCAATTTGGGGGGTATCCCCCCTTGAAAGACCCTACCTGCAGTCCTCAGACCCTTAAGCAAAAAGCTTAACTGTAGCCTAGCATTCACTTACAATTTTTAAATAAGGGAAGCAGCAACAATTGTTTATCTAGACACTGAGACACTTAACTATTTAATTGTGGCCTAGAATACAATTACTATGCTACTTAGGTATTAAAATACTCACAGATCAAAACTAATGGCATAATTCAAGTTACTTCATTTAAAAAAAAAAAAAAAAAACCTGGGGGATCTAAGATGGCGTCGGAGTAGGAAGGAGCAGATTTGGCTTTCCTCTGCTCAGGGGAGAAAATCCTGACCGATCTATGGAATAGAAAGGCAAGCAACCAACATATTTCAGCATTTTTGAAAACAGAGGACCAAGGATTGTGGCAGAACCAAAAGAACAAAGAATGGATCCTAAGGGGAGTGCTGAAACAAGGTAGGGTCCCAGGACAAGCGTGTGGTCCCGGGGATGCAGCCCCAGGCCCGGGGGCCGCTGCTGGGTTTACCATAGGGTTCTTGGGAGAGAGCCAGGTCAACTGCTCCCTCCCCAGCCGAGCAAGGTCTGAGCGGCTCTGGGAGGAATCCAGGTGCTGGCAAACACACCGGGGTGGTGAGCAGCTTTGGAGGCAGTGGACACCAGAGCCGAGTCGCGCAGCGGACCCGGACTCCCATGGTCACTGGTCTGGCTGCAGCTTTGGCAGTGGGAGAAGCCAGGCCACTGTGGGGAGCGGCGGGCTCGAACCAGAGGAATTTCTCAAGAGGAAGGAGTGAATAGACACAAACACTGTTTGGGGAATTCTCCTAAAGTGATCAGTGGCTCTAGCCTGTCTGCTCCCCAGCTGTGAGCGCGCAGGCACAGGCACGCAGGTACGGTCGCACTGGCGGCGGATGGGCCGCGCCCGCTCAAGGGAGCACCAGGCGCAAGGACAGCATCCCCGCACAACAGCCCACAACAGTAACCCTGGGGAAAGACCTGATTCCCACACCCAGGGCCCAAAGCTGAGGAGCCAGTGCGAACTCCACTGGCCAAGGAAGAAAAGCCAAACAAATCATCCTTCAACCTGTCTCAACCAGCAAGAGCACAAAAACCGGTTTGGCCACTTTGAAATCAAGACACTTTTTAATGTGATTCTATTTTTTTAACAATTTTTAATTTTTTTAAGTTTTATTGTTTTTATTCTCTTTTGATTTCTTTTTCCTCTCTTACCTGATTTCTTGTTTTATTCCTTCCTCCTTCCTGTCCTCCAATTTTATCTCTTCTTCCTTCCTTCGTCTCCCTTTTCTATTTTTTACTTTTTTAAATATTTTCCTAAATACCTACAAGTGAGACAAAATCCTGGATCGGTGAAAAGACCAAAGTTGAACCCAAAGAAGGGGCATCACAACAGCTGGGACAGTGAGATAAATGTCACTCTGCTATTACAGAGAACCTGCAAGTTATTGCATATTTGTATTATTATTATTTTTCCAGTGTTCCTACATCTTTTTTTAACAGTATTTTTATATCCCTCTTATTTTTGTATAGCCTGCTTTGCTAGGCTGGTTTTATTGTATGACCTGACAGCTTTCCCCTGATATCTCTTTCTATACTGTATTACTAATCTACTGTCCATTAACTCACCTGTGTCCTATCAGCACACTACTCGATGTTCTGTACTCCCTATTCTTGTTACCTAGATCTCATAGACTCTGCCATATGAATGTTGCCATAATATTACAGTAAATAACTGCTGTTCCATGCAATTGTAATTACTTCACAACACGCCCCCCCCCCCAGATCTTAGCTCATTTCAAAGTTTCCTGAACTCTACTACTGTAGTGGTTAACTCTATTCTCTCACACACTACACCTATTTACTATCCTTTACTCTCACCTTACCCCAGAATCTGACCGCCCACAACCTCTCTGCTTTATAGATCCAACTCACAATCCTTCCTCCCCCAACAAGAGTCTTATCTTCTTTCCATCCTGTCTAAAATCAGCTAGCTGGGTGGAAGACCATGGTTATCACTATACATAGTGAAAGGATCTCCTATATCTTCCCTACTTGCTACTACTGTAAATAGCATAGAATTCTCTGTTGCTGTCTTAAACCATTTTGCCTCCCCCCTCCAACTGATGACAAAAAAGAATAGGTGGAGGAGGTGAACACCAGGATACCTGCTGAAAGACGAAACCCAACAACAAAGGAACCACTAACATATAGCAGCAGAAGAAGGTGAAGGAGGGAGTAGTAACCACACAAACCTCAATCCAAGTCTTATCTGGAAATACAACTAAACAGTAGAGACAGTACCCAATACAAACAACTGAACAAGATTTCTTTAAACCTTGTACACACAGAAGAACCACCTTCAACACAACCTGCCCTCACCAGCACAACAAAATAGAGAAGGTGGTGGACAGAGTGACCCTCATTTAACCAGCTGGCGGGAAGGAACTGCCAAAGAAAGACTCAACAACAATCAAAACCCAAAGGTAAACACAAAGCCAACTTAAACGACAGCTCAAGACCAGTGAGCTTGGGGGGTCAAGGAAACAGCACCACTGAAACGCACTGCTACTCTACTAAAGAAGTTCACAACATAAACCCAGGGAGCAAGAACAGATCAATATAAGAAGCTGAGGCGAACAAGAAGAGTCTCACAAACAATGGGAAGACAAAGAAATACTCCCCAAATGAAAGGAAAGGAGGAAGCCTCAAAAAGAATGCTGAATGAAACAGAGGCAATTCAACTATCAGATATTGAATTCAAAGCAGTGATTGTCAGGAAGCTCAATGAGCTCACAATGAGCTACGAGAGTCTACAGGGAAGCTACAATGAACTCAATGAAAACTACATCAGCATAAAAAAGGAAATAGAAACTCTCAACAAGGGCCAAGAGGAAATGAAGAATACAATTTCTGAACTGAAGAACACAGTAGAAGGAATGAAAAGCAGGATCGATGAAGCAGAAGATCGGATCAGCGAGCTAGAGGACAAAATAGAAGAAAACACCCAGAAAGAGCAAGAAAGGGAAAAGAGGCTCCAAAAGAATGAAGAGGGATTAAGAGAAATGCAAGACAATATGAAACGTAATAATATCCGCATAATAGGGATACCAGAAGGAGAAGAAGAAGAACAAGGGATAGAAAACCTAGTTGAACAAGTGATGATGGAAAACTTCCCTAATTTGATGAGACAAAAAGTCACACAAATACAGGAAATACACAGAGTCCCAATCAAGAGGAACCCAAAGAGGCCCACCTCAAGACACATCATAATTAAAATGGCAAAATTATAAGACAAAGAGAGAATCTTAAAGGCAGCAAGGGAGAAAAAGGAAGTAACATACAAGGGGGCCCCAATAAGGCTAACAGCTGACTTCTCAATGGAAACACTCCAAGCCAGAAGAGAATGGCAAGAAATATTCCAAGTAATGAGAACCAGAGGCCTGAAACCATGACTACTTTACCCAGCAAGGCTCTCAATTAAGATAGAAGGCCAAAAAAGAAGCTTCTCAGACAAAAGAAGTCTAAAAGAATACACCTCCACTAAATCAGCTCTGCAAGAGATGCTGAAGGGACTGCTTTAAGGAAAGAAAGGAAAAGAGAGAGTCAGAGAGCATCACACGTACATAAAAGGCAATGAATAAGTACCTATCAATAATAACCTTAAACGTAAATTGATTAAATGCTCCAATCAAAAGACATAGAATAGCTGATTGGATAAGAAAACATGACCCACACATATGCTGTCTACAAGAGACCCACCTCAGGATAAAAGATCTGCACAGGTTGAAAGTGAAGGGCTGGAAACAAATTTTCCAAGCAAATGGACAGGGAAAAAAAGCCGGGGTAGCAATACTCATATCTGACAAAACAGACTTCCAAAGAAGGTCCATAAAGAGAGACCCAGAAGGTCATTTCATAATACTCAAGGAAAGAATTCACCAAGAAGACATAAATATTGTAAATATATATGCACCCAATATAGGAGCACCCAAATACATAAAGAAAATCTTAGAGGACTTCAAGAAAGATATGGACAGCAACACAATTATTGTGGGGGATTTTAACACCCCTCTATCAAAAATGGACAGATCTTCCAAACAAAATATCAACAAAGATATTCTGGCATTGAACAATACCCTAGACGAACTGGGCTTTACTGATATTTACAGAGCCCTCCATCCCAAAGAAGCTAAATACACATTTTTTTTTCAAATGTACATGGAACATTTTCAAAGACTGACCCCATGATAGGAAACAAAACAAGCCTCAACAATTTCAAAAAAATTGAAATCATACCAAGCAATTTCTCGGATCACAAGGGACTGAAACTAGAAACCAACCCCAAGGAAAAAAACCCAAAACATTCAAATTCATGGAGATTAAACAGCATGCAATTAAACAATGAATGGGTCAAGAATGATATTAGGGAAGAAATCAAATGGTTTTTGGAAACAAATGAAAATGAACTCACAACAACCCAAAACTTATGGGACACAGCCAAGGCAGTCCTGAGAGGGAAGTTCATAGCGATACAGGCCCAACTAAAAAAGTTAGAAACATTTCAAACAAACAACCTAACCCTACATCTACAAGAACTCGAGGAACAACAACAAACACAGCCCAGAGCAAGCAGAAGGAAGGAAATAACCAAGATCAGAGCAGAATTAAATGACATAGAGACTAAAAGCACAATTCTAAAGATCAATGAATCCAAGAGTTGGTTCTGTGAAAAGATAAACAAAATCGACAAGCCTTTAAGCAGACTCATCAAGAAAAAAAGAGAGAAAACCCAAATAAACACAATCAGAAATGAAAGAAGAGAGATTACAACAGATACCACAGAAATACAAAGGATTGTAACAAATTACTACAAAGAGCTGTATGCCAAGAAATTTGAAAACCTAGATGAAATGGACAAATTTCTAGAAAAATATAACCTTCCAAAACTCAATAATATGGAAGCAGAAAGCCTGAACAAACCAATAACAGCAAAAGAAATTGAAGCAGTAATCCAAAAACTCCCAACACACAAAAGCCCTGGACCAGATGGTTTCACAGGAGAATTCTACAAAGCATTTAAGGAAGAACTAACTCCTATCCTTCACAGACTATTTCAAAAAATCCAAAAAGATGGAAGACTCCCAAACTCTTTTTATGAGGCCAACAACATCTTAATTCCAAAACTGGATAAAGACACAACGAAGAAAGAAAACTACAGGCCAATATCGCTGATGAACATTGACGCTAAAATCCTCAACAAGATACTGGCAAACCGCATCCAACAGTACATTAAGAAGATCATACACCATGACCAAGTTGGATTCATTCCAGGGATGCAAGGATGGTACAATATTCGCAAATCAGTAAATGTAATACATCACATAAACAAAAGCAAAGACAAAAACCACATGATCATATCAATAGATGCAGAAAAAGCATTTGATAAGGTACAACACCCATTTATGATAAAAACACTCAGTAAAGTGGGAATAGAGGGAGCATACCTCAACATAATAAAGGCCATATATGAGAAACCTACAGCCAACATTATACTCAATGGGCAAAAATTAAAATCTTTTCCACTAAGAACAGGAACAAGACAAGGATGTCCACTTTCACCACTTCTATTCAATATAGTACTGGAAGTTCTAGCCACAGCAATCAGACAAGAAAAAGAAATAAAAGGAATCCAAATTGGAAAGGAGGAAACAAAACTGTCACTGTTTGCAGATGACATGATAGTGTACATAGAAAATCCTATAGACTCCACCAAAAAACTGCTTGACCTAATAAATGAATTTAGTAAAACAGCAGGATACAAAGTCAATATCCAGAAATCAAAGGCATTTCTGTACACCAACAATGAAACAGCAGAAGCAGAAATCAAGAAAAAAATCCCATTTCAAATAGCAAAAAGAAAAATAAAATACCTAGGAATAAACCTAACCAAAGAGGTAAAAGACCTGTATTCAGAAAACTACATAACACTGAGGAGAGAAATCAAGGAAGACACAAACAAATGGAAACATATACCGTGTTCATGGATTGGAAGAATTAATATCATTAAAATGTCCATACTACCAAAAGCAATGTACACATTCAATGCAATACCTATTAAAGTACCAATGGCATATTTCACAGACATAGAACAAACACTTCAACAATTTATATGGAACCACAAACGACCCTCAATAGCTGCTGCAATTTTGAGAAAGAAAAGTAAAGTAGGAGGAATCACAATACCTGACACTAAACTATACTACAAGGCCACTGTAATCAAAACAGCCTGGTACTGGCATAAAAACAGGCACATAGACCAATGGAACAGAACAGAGAGCCCAGAAATAAACCCAAGCCTCTACGGTCAATTAATATTTGACAAAGGAAGCAGCAACATAAAATGGAATAAAAATAGCCTCTTCAACAAATGGTGTTGGGAGAACTGGACAGCTACGTGCAAAAAAATGAAACTCGAGCACCAACTTACACCTTATACAAAAATAGATTCAAGGTGGATAAAAGACTTAAATATAAAGCGTGACACCATTAAAGTCCTAGAAGAGAACGTAGGTAGGAAAATATCAGATATTTCACGCAGAAACTTTTTCACTTACTTGTCTCCTAGAGCAAGGGACATAAAGGGAAGAATAAACAAATAGGACCTCATCAAAATTAAAAGCTTTTGCACAGCTAAAGGAAACAGTATCAAAACAAAAGGAGAACCAACTGTATGGGAAAACATATTTGCCAATGATACCTCAGACAAGGGTTTAATCTCCAAAATATATAAAGAACTTACACGACTCTACTCTAAGAAGACAAGTAACCCAATTAAAAAATGGGCAAAGGACTTGAACAGACACTTCTCCAAGGAGGACGTACAGAAAATCCAAAGACACATGAAGCGATGCTCAATATCGCTAGCCATCAGAGAGATGCAGATTAAAACCACAATGAGATACCACTTCCCACCAGTCAGAATGGCCATCATAAACAAAGCAACAAACAACAAGTGTTGGAGAGGATGTGGAGAAAGGGGGTCCCTAGTGCACTGTTGGTGGGACTGCAGACTGGTACAACCACTATGGAAAGCAGTTTGGAACTTCCTCAGAAAACTAAAAATGGATCTGCCTTTTGACCCAGCAATTCCATTGCTGGGACTCTATCCTAAGAACACTGAAACACCAATACAAAAGAACCTTTGCACCCCAATGTTCATAGCAGCACAATTTACAATAGCTAGGTGCTGGAAGCAACCTAGATGCCCATCAGTAAATGAATGGATCAAAAAACTATGGTACATTTACACAATGGAATTCTATGCAGCAGAAAGAAAGAAGGAGCTCCTACCCTTTGCAACAGCATGGATAGAGCTGGAAAGCATTATGCTAAGTGAAACAAGCCAGGCAGTGAAAGACAAATACCACATGGTATCACCTTTAACAGGAATCTAAACAACAAAACAAAACAAAAAAACTAGCAAAATATAACCAAAAACACTGAAATAGGTGATAGTCTGACAGTGGCCAGAGGGGAGAGAAGAGGGAATTTCAGGGGGGAATGGGTAGGGATTACAGGAACAAATTTGGAGGACACATGGACAAAAACTAGAGGTGGGGGGTAATCGGGGGAAGGGGGGAGGGTTGGGTGGGTGGGCTGGAATGGGAGTAAGGGGGAGAAAACTGTACTTGAACAATGATTAAAATAAAAAATAAAAAATAATAAAAAAAGAAAAAAAAAAGAACATAAGGAACCAAAAAACAACCGATCAGAACAATAAGAAGAACCCTCCCCCCCAGAAAAAAAGAAGGTAGTGTAAGGAGCCTTTGGACAATTCCAAGCATACCAACATAAGCACCATAGGGGTACTAGAAGGAAAAGAGAAGGAACAAGAAATTCAAAATCTTTTTGAAAAAATAATGAAAAAACTTCCCTAATTTGGTGAAGGGAATAGATATGCAAGTCCAGAAAGCACAGAGAGTCTCAAATAAGATAGATGCAAAGAGGCCCACTCCAAGACACATCATAATTAGAATGCCAAAGGTTAAAGATAAAGAGAGCATCTTAAAAGAAGCAAGAGAAATGCAGTTAGTTATCTATAGGGTATAAGACTGTCAGCTGATATTTCAAAAGAAACTTTGCAGGCTGGAACAGATTGGCAAGGAATATTCAAAGTCCTGAAAATCAGGGACCTACAGCCAACATTGCGCTACCCAGCAAAGCTATCATTTACAATCAAAGGGCACAAGAAGAGCTTCCAAGACAAAAAGACTAAAGGAGTTCATCATCACCAAACCATTACTGTATAAAATGTGAAAAGGACTTATTTAATAAAAGGAAGATCAAACCTGTGAACTGTAAAATGGCAAAAAACACATATCTATCAACTATTAAATGTAAAAAATAAACTAAGCAAACAAGAACAGAGACAGAATCACGGATATAGAGAGCATTTTTATGGTTTCCAGATGGAACGGGTATTTGGGGGAATGGATTAAAAAGGGAGGGGATTAAAAAGTACAAATAGGTAGTTAAAGAGTAGTCATGGGGATGTAAAGTACAGTATAAGAAATGGAGTAGCCAAAGAACTTATATACATGACTCATGGACATTAACAATGGTGTGGGGATTGCAGGAGGGCAGGGTTGTGGAGGTGGGTAATGGGGAGAAATTGGGACAAGTGAAATAGCATAATCAATAAAATATAATTAAAATAAAAAATAAAAAACCCTAAAACACGGTAATTTTCGCCTAATTTTATCTCACTTTCTTAGCATGCAGTTTTAACAAAGCCAAAGCTCTTCCCCTAAGCCCCCTAGCTACTATGATTCCCTGGTAGCTTTCAGAGGTCCCTGATTTGTCCAGGCTCTGCCTCCCGTACTTCACACCTGACCTCTCACCTCAAACATTATTACACCCTTTATTTCTTAGTATAATAGTATCAAGAAAAGAATCGAGTGGGGTATGGTTGTTATTTAAAGTTCATTAGTTAAAGGTATTGTCGCTTGTTGTAAATAAGTCAAGTAGTATAAAAAAAAGTGTCAAGTGGAAATGAAAAACCCCTAGTCCAGCCAACCCTAATTTCCAAGGTAACAATCATAACTGCTTCTTGTGCATCATTTCAGAAGATGTATATACATACAAAAGTATACACATACACAAACTCTTATCTATCTACCCTCTACCTCCCTCCTTCTTTCTGTTGTACAAATGGCATCACACAATACTATTATGCACCTTTTTTGTGCAGTTCCTTTTCAGACTGGCACAAAAGGTACACACATTTTACATTCTGATAAGGACTTCTATGCTGCCCCCGCAAGTGGGCTCTAAAAATTTATACTGTTACCAACACTGCACAGAGGTGAGCTTTTAAATCAATTGACTGTAGTTCCCACAGCTCAAATGGGGGACTAGATATTTAACATAAAAATAGCAGTTTACTAAGCATTTTGTTACATCTTTTATGTTAACACAGTCTAGAAAACCCAGTGTCACAGTTAGTAGCTGCCACACCTTTCTGTGATTACTCTTGACCCGATTCAAATGCAAATTCAGAAGGTGCTATCCCTCAGAATTAATCCAGATGTGTGGGGGGTGTGTGTGTGTGTGTATGAATTGATTTTTAAGTCAATTACAGTTGACATTCAATGTTATTTTATATTAGTTTCAGGTGTACAACATAGTCCAGCTCTTGAATAATGAATGCCTTAGGTTTGGAGATTTTTGAGTGAATTCAGCAGAGAAAAAAACCCACACTGCTCCTAGCAACATACCCACAATTATCTCCAACACCACATGTGCCACATATTGGTGTGATATAAGGTGGTTTCTACTCACCCATAATTAGTTAAAGGTATTGGCAATGAAGACACACTTTGAATATATGAGAACATAGTACATCCACATATTCATGGCATGAAATGGTCTGAGTGATTTTGCTAGTTAAACAGAGAATCCATTTTCTTTCCCAATGATAGTGTATGTGTGTAAGCATCACTGTATAGACTCTAGTGAATCATATCTAAAATAACACTTGCTTAACATTTGATATTTTGCAAAGCATCTCAGCATACCTTACCTCATTTAAACCCCATGGCAATTCTGGAAGGTAAGGCAATTGTTCCTCATTAAACAAAGGCTCAATTGACACATGGGATGTGCTGGACATTCTCTGTGGTATGAAAGATGGAGAAGATACTCCCCTCTCATTCACTGTCACTCTGCCCTATCTAATTTATCCACAAATCCTTCACATTGCACTTAGGATACTTAGTATCATGGCCTACAAAACCCTGTGTGACCAGTGACCTGCCTACCCCTCCAATTTCATCCCATACCCTTGTATACCTGATTCACTATGGGCCAGCTACACTGGCCCATGCTGGGGAAGAATCCAGGCTATTTCCATCTCAGGGCTTTCCATTTTATTTCCTCTGCCTGAAACACTCTTCCCCCAACTCTTCACCTGGATAATCCTTATTCATCTTTCAGCCTCAGCTGAATTGTCACTTCTTCCCAGTCTCCTCCCAATAAATTGTCTCATGTATTCTCTTTCACAGGACTTTACTTCATAGCACTCATAACACTTCATAAAGAAATATTTGTGTGTTTATTTGCATTCCAATTCCCCATACAATGGCAAGACTTAGGGGGACAAGAATCATGACTCTTGAGGTCACTGCTAAAAATCCAGCATTTACTCAATGCAGTGCCTGGCACACAGAAGACAGAAAACCCGAAATATTGAACAAATACAGCCAATGCTTTTGGGGGGTATATAATATAGTGAGGAAACACAAAGAAAGGAAAGGAGAATTTTACCAGAAGATGGGCAAGTTTTCAGGAAAGACTACAGAGAAGAGACAACTTTTCAGCTGATTGCTAAAAGGAAGTAGGCATTTGCTAGGAATCCAGCCTATGGAAATGATCTAGGCCACCAGGGATGAACATGTGGGGAAGAACAAAGACTGTGTGGTGCCTCATAAACTTTTGACTTTGATATCTGGGTAGATGGTGGTACAATTATTAGATACAAAGAATGTAAGAAGAAAAGGCTCTTCTATTATTATTATTTTTTATTATTATTTACCAGTAGAACCCAAGGAAAAGAAGGCCTTGGCAGAGTTAGGAATTTGGATGCCAGCAATTCCTCTGCCCACCTGCCTGTTACCACTCTCAAGCTCAATAGGAAAGATCATGATTTCAACCTGGGAGTATTCAGTGCTGAGTTAAAGATGGCCACCAGAAGACAATACAGATAGGACCAGAAGGGTTTCTCTATATGCAAACATTTTGGGGGGGCCAGGAGATGTTAATGATGTGATTCAGTGTGCTTATATTTTGGGGGGGGGAGCGGAGTAGCAAAAAGAAAAGGAAAATTCAGTGCCCAAAGTATCTCACACACTTGGTAATATCCACATCTCCACTGGATAGTCCCTGTCCGGGATTTATTTCTAATTGCTCTATGTTGCAATTATTGTGTTGCTCTTCATGGAAGTAGTTGCAGCAGAAATCCTAAATAAATACAATAAAATACTACCTAATGCCTGAATGACATTGGGTTTAAAAACATCAAAATATACCATTACTAAGAGAGTTACCTCACCCTATTAAGTCCTCAACACCTTTGGTCTGACCACAGGTCTATAAATATCTGTGTGTTAACAGAAGATAGGAAGAATAAGAAAAATCTGGCATGTGTTGCCCCCTGTGTAACACCTTCTAGTCCATCCTCCCCTCCTGCCCTACCACACACAGGACAGCCTTACATGAAACAGGAATCCCTGAATCATAATTTTGGTTAAAACATAAGAACCTATAGTTTATTTTAAAAATGCTAATAGAGTTACAGGAAGAGAAAACATATCCTGGAAGCCTCAATGACAAAACAATTCTTTGAGGGGAAAAAATGAACTTGTCAAAGTAGCAATAGAGTAGGGAAGGTCTAACATTTAGCAGAAAATTATAAAATAGCCAAGCCTAATGGGGGTGGTGTAATGCAGTAGGGTGAAACAGGCAGAGAGAGTGGCCTCAATTTCCTCCTTTGCACGATGAGACATTTGCAATAGATCACCTCAAAAGACTCTCTGGTTTCAAAATAACCCTTTAAGCACCTATCAATTTTTTTTTGCTGCTGCTGCTGCTGCAATTATTATACAATCCGTGCAGCTAAGACAGGCTGGGAATTTTGGTGATTCTCATTCTCATCTACAATCATGTGAGGTAAATATTATCATATATCCTTTTGCATACTACAATAGTAAACATCAATATTTGTGAGTGCTTAACACATGCCACACACTGTCCAAAGGCTATATATGTACATATTAATTCACTTTATCTCCCAATAACCCTATGAATAGTTATGATTATTATTAACCCCATTTTATAGATGAAGAGGGTGAGGCACACACAAAGAGATGAGAAAATGTGTTCACAGCTAGCAGTGACCAAGCCAGGATACAAACCCAAGGGAGTTTGTCTCCAGAGACTACACTTGACAGATGAGATCTTTGAGACCTTTGAGACTTTTGGAGTTTACGTTACTTTGGCTACCAACTAGCACAGCTAGATTCAGATCCAAATGTATTGGATTCCAAGGCCCATATTCCTTCCGCAATCACATACTTGGGAAAGAATGGCTGGCTTGAAAGAGAAGAATAGCGTGAAAAATTGTTTAGTTTACACCCTACTCAATGCTATTCATTGTAATCCATCCCCCACCTATCCTGCCCCACTGAGGTGTTGTAGAGGGCAATTGTGCAGAGAAACAACTCATTTCTGTATCTGCTGTAGGTGAGACACTGAGCCAAACAGACAAAAAAAGCGGGGGAAGGGGCTCAGTTTCTTTACTCTGGCTCTAACAGCAGAACTTTTGTTCAAAAGTCATGCAGATAGTAACATTTTGGTCAACAGGCAGGAGCAGATGGCTTTTCCTCAGCCATAGAAGTCCAACCATCAAGCTAAACAGCTGTCCAGATTTCATACTAAAGCTCTGTCATCAATTCACTGACTGCTCTGTAATGCTCCCCTGGCCCCCATGTGTTAGTTAAATCACTAGAGTGTTTACAAATACACTATGATGTGCTAAAAAATACCTGCAAGGTGGAAACATGCTTCCCTCGAATCTGAAGCCAACTGAACAGTTTCTCATTGCAACTATATACTAATATTTTATTAAAATTTTTCTCTTCCTTATTGTCATGCTAACTCTGACATATTTTTCCACTTCAGCTTATTATTTAACTCCCACAATAGATTAAGTATGATTTCCCTGTTTATGTACAATCTCCCTATCTCCTCTTACTCCCCAAAGAGGTTTTGGACTCAGTAGGAGAGACAGTAAAAATTACAAGAGAAATTCAGAAAATATTAATAGAAAAAAAAACACAAACAACTGCTCTAGCCAAACCCTCAAGGGTTTGGTTTCTTGTGTTTTTATTTTGGAGGTAGAGGGGGCACAGAATGACTAAAGCATCTGTCTACAAGCCTACATAATTCACTCCTTATGGGAGGCACTATTACTTTATATTATATTTTTGAATACTTGTTTTCTGATTGTAAAAGTAATACATATTTACGGTAAAAATTTTGAAAAAGTATAAAAGAAAAAGAATAAGTTAATCCTACTACCTGGAAATAGCCACTTTAACACATTCATAGGTGTGTGTGTGTAACATGAAATACACAGAGATACACATAAACCCACATTTAAATTAAAGAGCCAGAAATGGGATAATCTCACACTTTTTCATTATATCATGAAGATTTTCCTCAGCCTTAGTTTTGATTTTTTTAAATCCTCACCCAGAATATTTTTATTGATTTGAGAGAGAAAGGAAGGGAGAAGGGGAGGGGGAACAGTGGGAGAGAGGAGAGAGGGGAAGAAGAAAGGGGATGGGGGAATATCCATTGGTTGCCTCCCTTATGTGCAGGATAATCCCTTACTTTTCCATTATATCATGAACATTTTCCTGAGCCTTATATTTGATTTTTTAAATCCTTACTGGAGGATATGTTTTTATTGATTTGAGCAAGAGAGAGGCATCAATCCATTGCCACCCCTATGTGCCCCAACCAGAGATCGAACTCATAACCTTTTGGTGTAGGGATGATGCTCCAACAAACTAAACCACCTGGTCAGGGCCCTTAATTTTGATTTTTAATAGCCAGATAATTTACTTGGTGGACCAACCATAATTTACTTACAGTCCCCTTACTATGGAAACTGTCTTCAGTTTATCACCATTATAAATACCTTAGTACATATAGCTGTACATATATATCTGATATTTCCTTCAGAAATTATCCTTTTTTAAATTAATAATGAATCCACATTACTTACAGAAACATTGGAAGACACAAATAAGCAAAAAAAAACTGTAATTTCTTTGTTTTAATACTTTTGTGGATATCCTGCAGACTTTTCTTTATATTATACACACATAGACACAAGCACATATATTAAAATGGATCATACCATAAAAAATATCAGTTAACTAATAAGTTACCATGCATTGAGCACTTACCACATGCCAGACACTGTGATTTTCTAATTTAATACTCCCAGCCACCCTATTCCTTAGCTCAGCAGTTCCAAAACTTATCTACACATTGGACTTATCTGGGGGGCTTCCAAAATCCTGAGTGCTGCATCCTGTCCCCACAGACTTTAATTTAATCAAGCTGAATGAGGCCTGAGCCTGACAGAGGTTTAAGAGATCCCCAGGGGATACTAATGGGCTTGTACAAGTTGGGAACTATTAGGTTCCCTGCTATTTTGCTGCTACTTTACCCTTCTTTTACTGATGTGGAAAAAGAATACTAAAGTCAGTAAATTCCCAATATATGCAGTTGATAAAGCTGGGATTTCAATCCAGCCCTAAGCTCAGAGCCCAGACTCTTAACTATTGATAATTTGAGATCTGCTTCCCCGTCCCACCATTTGACATCATCTTGTGAACCTATTTCTATGTTAATAAGTAGAAGTCTACATTATCATTTTTAGTAACTACAGTATTCCATTTATCAATGCACCAGAATCCAAGTGCTATCCATTTTCCCACTATAGAAAATGTTGCAATCAATATCTTTATTAATACATTTTTCTGCACATCCTTCACTATTTCCTTAGGATAAATCCAAGAAATGAATTGCTGGGTCAAAAGTTTTTGATAAATATTGCCAAATCAATATTCTCATCAGAAGTGTATGGGAATGTCTCTGCCAAGACTGAGTTTTGCCATTCATTGCTTTTTTAATTTAATCTTTATTGTAATTTTTTCCATTACCATTTAGTTCCTTTATACCCCCTCTCTCCCCAGCTATCATTACAGGGCTGTCCATGTCCATGAGTCATTTTTCCTTTTTGCTTGATGACTCCACCCCCTAACCTCCACCCTGCCAGCTGTCATCCTGGTCTCCATCTATGAGTCTGTCTCTATTTTGCTTGTTAGTTCAGTTTATTCATTAGATTCCACATCTGAGTGAAGTCATATGGTATTTGTCTTTCACCACCTGGCTTATTTCACTTAGCATAATGCTCTCCAGGTCCATCTATGCTGTTGCAAAAGGTAAAATTTTCTTCTTTTTTTACAGCTGGGCAGTATTCCATTATGTAAATGTCCCATAGTTGTTTTATTCATTTAACTACTGGTGGACACCTGGGCTGCTTCCATATGTTGGCAACTATAAATAATATTTCTGTGATCATGGGGGTACTTATGTTCTTTTGAATCATTTTTTAAATTTTTTAAAATTTCTTTTGTCTTTTTTATTGTTGTTCAAGTACAATTGTCTCCATTTTCCTCCCACCACTCCCACCCACCACATCCATCCCCACCTCCCACCCTTGATCCTACCCTATTTTGGCTTTTTCCATGTGTGCTTTATACATGTTCCTTGATAACCCTTCCCCCGTTTCCCCCCCATTATCTCCTCCCACCTCCCCTCTGGTTACTGTCAGTTTGTACTTTATTTCAATGTCTCTGCTTATACTTTGCTTGCTTGTTTGTTTTGTTGATTAGGTTCCACTTATAGGCAAGATCATATGGTACTTGTCTTTCACCACCTGGCTTATTTCACTTAGCATAATGCCCTCCAGATCCATCCATGCTGTCATGAAGGGTAGGAGCTCCTTCTTTCTTTCTGCTGCATAGTATTCCATTGTGTAAATGTACCATAGTTTTTTGATTCACTCATTCACTGATGGGCACTGAGGTTGCTTCCATAACTTGGCTATTGTAAATTGTGCTGGCTATGAACATTGGGGTACATAGGTACTTTTGAATTGGTGTTTTAGATTGAGTCCATTTTTTTTGAACTATCTCCACACTACTTTTCACAGTAGCTGCACCAGTCTGCATTCCCAACAACAGTGCAAAAGGGTTCCCTTTTTCTCCACATCCTCATCAGCACTTGTTTGTTGATTTATCAATGATAGCCATTCTGATAGGTATGAGATGATATTTCAATGTGGTTTTAATTTGCATTTCTCTGATGATTAGTGACATTAAGCATATTTTCATATGTCTATTGGCCATCTCTATATCCTCTTTGGAGAACTGTCCATTCAGGTCCTTTACCCATTTTTTTTTAATTGGGTTGTTTTGGGGTTTTTTGGTGTTAAGTTTTGTAAGTTCTTCAAAAATTGTGGATATTAACCCTTTATCAGATGTATCAGCAAGTATATTCTCCCATTCTGTGGGTTGTCTTTTTATTTTGTTGATGGTTTCCTTTGCTGTGGAAAAACTTTTTAGTCTGATGTAGTCCCATTTGTTTATTTTTTCTTTCGTTTCTCTTTTCTGGGGAGATATATTGGATAAAATACTGTTATGAACAATGTTTGACATTTTGCAGCCTATGTTTTCTTCTATCATTTTTATGGTTTCAGCTCTAACATTTAAGTCTTTGACACATTTGGAATTTATTCTTGTGTGTGGTGTAAGAAGGTGGTCTAGTTTCATTTTTCTGCACATACCTGTCCAATTTTTCCAACACTATTTATTGAATAAACTGTCTGTAGCCCATTGTATGTGCTTGCTTCCTCTGTCAAATGTTAATTGACTATAAAGGTGTGGGTTTATTTCTGTGCTCTCTATTCTGTTCCATTGATCTGTGTGTCTGTTTTTATGCCAGTACCAAGCTGTTTTGATTACTATGGCCTTGTAGTATAGTTTGGTATTAGGTAGTGTCATTCCTTCAACTTTGTTCTTTTTCAAGATTCTTGGGGCTATTTGGGGCCTTTTGTGATTCCATATAAATATTTGAAATATTTTTTCTAGTTCTGTGAAATACATCATTGGAATCTTCACAAGAATTACATTGAATCTATAGATTGCTTTGGGTAGTATGGACATTTTAAAGATGTCAATTCTTCCTGTCCATGAACACAGTATGTGCTTCCATTTACGTGTATCTTCTTCAATTGCTTTCTTCAGTGTCTTATCATTTTCTGAGCAGGTCTTTTACATTCTTGGTTAGGTTTATCTCTAGGTAATTTTTTGTGGCAATTGTGAATGGGATTGTGTTCTTAATTTCTGTTTCTGTTAGTTTATTATTGGCATATAAAAATGCAACTGATTTCTGGATATTAATTTTGTGTCCTGCTATTTTTCTCTATTCGTTTATCAGTTCTAGTAGTTTCTTGGTGGAATTTTTGGAGTTACCTATGTACAGTATCATGTCATCTGCAAATAATGAAGAGTTTTACTCTTCCTTTCCAATTTGCATGCATTTCATTTCTTCTTCTTGCCTGATTGCTGTGGCTAGGACTTCCAGCACTATGTTGAATAGGAAAGGTGAAAGGGATATCCCTGTCTTTTTCCTGATCTTACGGGAAACATTTTCAGTTTTTACCCATTGAATATGATGCTGGCAGTGGGTTTGTCATATATGGTCTTTCTTATGTTTAGGTATGTTCTCTCTAATCCCACTCTCCTGAGAGTTTCCATTGTAAATGGGTGCTGGATTTTATCAAATCGTTTTTCTGCATCTATTAATATGATCATGTAGCTTTTATCCTTCATCTTGTTTATGTGCTGAATTGCATTTATTGACTGCAAATGTTGTACCAACCTTGCATTCCTGGAATAAATCACACTTGATCATAATGTATGATCTTTTTGAGGCATTGCTATATTCTGTTTGCTAATACTTTGTTAAGGATTTTAGTGTCTGTATTCATCAGTGATATTGGCCTATAATTTTCTTTCTTTGTAGTATCTTTATCTGGTTTTGAAATTAAGATAATGCTGGCCTCATAAAATGAGTTTGGGAGCCTTCCCTCCTCTCGAATTTTATGATATAGTTTAAGAAGGAGAGGTGTTAGTTCTTCTTCAAATGTTTGGTAAAATTCTCCTATGAAGCTGTCTGTTCCAGTGCTTTAGTTTGTTGGGAGTTTTTTTTTTTTTTGGGGGGGGGGGGAGTTTTTTTATTACTGCTTCAATTTCACTAGGTGTAATTGGTCTATTCAAATTCTCTGATTCCTCCTAATTTACTTTTGGAATCTATTGTATGTTTCTAGGAATTTATTCATTTCATGCATGTTGTCCAGTTTGCTGGCATGGAGCTGTTCATATTTCTTACAATCCTTTGTTATTTCTTTTGTGTCAGTGATTTCTCCTCTTTAACTTCTGATTTTATTTATTTGAGTACTTTCCCTTTTTTTCTTGATGGGTCTGGTTAGAGGCTTATCAATCTTGTTTATCTTTTCAGAGAACCAGCTCTCAGATTCATTGATCGTTTGTATTGATTTTTTAGACTCTTTCATTTATTTCTGGTCTGATCTTTATTATCTCCTTCCTTCTACTCACATTGGGCTTTGTTTGTTTTTTTTCCAGTTCCTTCAATTTAAAGTTAGATTGTTTATTTGACTTTTTTCTAGCTCTTTGAGATAGGTGTGTGCTGCTTTGAATCTCCCTCTTAAGACTGCTTTCCCAGTGTCCCACAGATTTTGGATTGTTGTGTCTTCATTTTCGTTTATTTCAAGGCATCTTTTGATTTCTTCACTGATCACATTGTTGACCCACTCATTGTTTAGTAACATGTTATTTAGCCTCCATTCTTTTTGTATTTTTCAGTGTTCCCCTTGTGATTGATTTCTAGTTTCACAGCATTGTGGTCAGAGGAAATGTTTGATATGATTTCAATCTTCTTAAACTTATTGAGACTTGTTTTCTGTCCTAACACATGGTCTACCCTAGAAAACATTCCATGTACAATAGAAAAGTATGTATATTCTGCTGCTTTGGGGTGAAATGCCCTGAAGATATCAATTAAATCCATTACATCTAGTGCGTTGTTTAAGGCCACTGTCTCCCTGTGGATTTTCTGTCTGGAAGAGCTATCCATTGAAGTCAATGGGGTGTTAAGATCCCTGACTATGATTGTAGTTCTATCAATCTCTCCCTTTATGTCCATCAAGATTTCCTTCACATTTTAGGTGGTCTTATGTTGGGTGCATAAATGTTAACTAGGGTTATAGCCTCTTGTTGGATTGTTCTCTTTATTATTATGTACTGTCCTTATTTGTCTCTTAATACAGCCTTGACTTAAAGTCTAGTTTGTAAGAAATAAGTACAGGTACCCACCTTTTCTTTTTCCTTTACATTTGCATGAAATATCTTTTTTCCATTCCTTTACATTTAGCCTGTGTGTATCCTTCAATCTGAGATGGGTCTCTTGGAGGCAGCATATACCTGGGCCTTGTTTTCATATTAATTCAGCTATCCTGTCTTTTGGTTGGAGCATTTAAGCCCTTTACATATAAGGTGACTATTGACAGATACATATGTAGTGCTATTTTATTGTTAGACTATTTTCCTCTGTTTCTTTTTCTTCTTTTCTTGCTCTTAAAGCAAGCCCTTTAACATTTGTTGCAGTGCTGGTTTGGTGTTAAAAATCCCCTTTACTTTTCTTGTCTGGGAAGCTCCTTATTTCTCCTTCAATTTTAATTGGTAGCTTTTCTGGGTAAAGTAGCCTTGGTTGTAGGTCCTTGCTTTTCATCACCTTGAATATTTCACCCTACTCCCTTCTGGCCTGAAATGATTCTGATGAGTAATCAGATGACAGTCTAATTGGTGCTCCATTGTAAGTAACTACCTGCTTTTCTCTGGTGGCTTTTAGGATTCTCTCCTTATCTTTAAGCCTTGCCATTTTAATTATGATGTGTCTTGGTATGGGCCTCTTTGGGTCCCACTTGTTTGGGATTCTCTGAGCTTCCTGGACTTGTGTGTCTTTTTCCTTCACCAGATTAAGGAAGTTTTTGGTCATTATTCTTTCAAATAAGTTGTCAATCCCTTGCTCACTCTCTTCTCCATCTGGTATCCCCATGATGCAGATGTTGTTATACTTCATGTTGCCCAAAATGTTTCTTAAGCTCTCCTCACTTTTTAAAATTCTTTTTTGTTTTTCTGTTTTGCCTGGGTGTTTTTTCTTTTTTTTTCTACCTTGTCTTCCAAATCACTGATGCGATCCTCTGCTTCATCTGACCTACTGTTTATTTCTCCCAGTGTATTATTTACTTCAGATATTGCATCCTTTATTTCTGACAGGTTTTTATGGTTTTCTATGTCTTTGTTCATGCTCTTGAGTATCCTTATAACCACTACTCTGAACTATTTGATAAATTGCTTGCCTCCATATCATCTAGCTCTTTTTCTGGAGAATTCTCTTGTTCTTTCATTTGGGGTCTGTTTCTTTGTCTTCCCATTTTGCCTGCTTCTTTGTATTTGTTTCTATGTATTAGGTAGATCTGCAAACACTCTGGTGTGGGCCTTTGTCACATGCAGCTTGTGATTGGCCCTGTTCAACCTGTTTGGGGTTATCAGCAATCCACAGCATGTGACTTCCTCTGCTGGGTCTGTTTGTATGCATAAAAAACAAGGCTCTGTACCAAGGCTACAAGGTCAGCTTTTATCAGCATGAGGCCCAGGAGAGGGTAAGCTGAAGTCTCATAGAACTCCCACAGCTCCACCTTAGTTGTTAAACTAATCACTGATATAGCTTCATCTGTACTCAGTTGCCAGGCTTACACTCCACAGGGTGGGGCAGAGTAATTCCTGTGGGTGGGGCTATTGCTTCCCCTCAGGCAAATGCCATTCAGACAGGAATGCTCTGCCTGAGAAAGATGGCTCCTGAATTATGGGGAATGACTCAGCACAGGGATCCTGGCAGCTGTTCCTTCAGTTTTCTCCACAGAGCCACCAACACCAGACTCTCCTTGAGCGTCTCTAGTCCACTCTGTCCTCACTCTGCCAGAGCCTAGGGTAAATAGCTGCAAACAGAATGTCATGCATTGGCCCTTTAAGAGGCTCTTTGTGTATCCAGCTGTCTCTCCCTGGTAGACAGATATGGCTGCTGTTTTTCACAGCTGGATGTTATCTGGGTTCCTTTTCAGCTCTGGTGCTGTACACTGGGGAGCCCAGCTGAGGTTTAGACACCACACTTCTTAGGGCAGACCTCTGACTGCTGAAATATTGCTCCAGATCTTCAGCTGTCCCCCATGGGAGCCTAGCCAGCCCTCTCGCACCTCCTCCTCACTCTCTACCAGTCACATTGTGGTGAAGTGGTTTCTTCTCTCTGTCAGTGGTTATAAGGCTTCTCTCAAGCTAGCGTTCAGTTGGTTATCCAGGATGATTTCTCTACAATTTAGTTGTAATTCCAGATTGGTCCCAGGAGGAGGTTAGTGTAGCTTTCACTTACTCCTCCAACATCTTGGATCACTGGCAGCCAGACACCATTTATTCCTTTTTAATCTTTGCATATTTTACTTGAGAAAATGGTATGTCATTTTAATTCTCCTTTCTTTACTACTAACAACATTTTTTCACTTTTTCTGACAACTTGAATTTCTTCTTTTATGTATTTTTTAATTCCCATTCTTTGCACATTTTTCTAATAAAATACTTGGGTTTTTTTACTGCTCTGTAAGTCATTATGTATTAAAGATAATGACTCTTGTGTCAACTGTTTCTAATTCTCTCATTAACTTTATTTATGGTTTTGTGCAGAAATTTAAGTTTTTCATATAGCTGATTATAGTACTATTTTTTAATATTTTCATATTATGCATATAAATATATTCCCTACTTCAAGGTTATATATCCTCCTATATTTTTAGTTCCTTTATCATTTCTCTCTTTTGAAAAAACCTAAGATTCTTTTTTTAATCATTTATGTTTTATTTTTGAAAGTATATTTCATTGATTATGCTACCACAGTTTTCCCAATTTCCCCATCCCCCCTCCACTCTGGACTGCCCAACCCTCCAGCATTCCACCTACCCCCCAATCCCACTTAGTTCATGTCCATGGGTCATACATATAACTTCTTTGGCTTCTCTGTTTCCTATACTATTTTTAACCTCCCCCTGTCTATTTTGTACCTACCATTTACACTTCTTATTCCCTGCACCTCTTCACCCATTCTCCCCCTCCCTACTGATAACCCTCCATGTGATCTCCATTTCTGTGATTCTCTTCCTGTTCTAGCTATTTGCTTAGTTTTTGTTTTTGTTGTTTTTTTAAGGTTCAGTTGTTGATAGTTATGAGTTTGTTGTCATTTTATTGTTCATATTTTTTATCATCTTTTTCTTAGATAAGTCCCTTCAACATTTCATATCATGAGAGCTTGATGATGATGAACTCCTTTAACTTGACCTTATCTGAGAAGCACTTTATCTGCCCTTCCATTCTAAATGATAGTTTTCTAGATAATCTTGAATGTAGGTCCTTGCCTTTCATGACTTCAAATACTTCTTTCCAGCCCCTTCTTTAATGCATCTGTTCCGAAACAGGATTATACATTGGAATTGCTTGCAGAGCTTCTTTAAATGCTCACATATTAAGACTGAGTCACAATTTGGGAGATAAAGCTTGAGCAGAAATACTGTTAAGAGCACCACAGGCAATTCTGAGACATCCCCTCCTTTATTAAGAAACTATTTTAATTTGTCTAAATTTACATTGGTATCATTTTTCCAAATTATTTCAGCATATTTGTTAAGTACTAAATCATTTCATGAATTTGAAATACTACCTTTATCTTATTTGATAAGCTCCATGAGAGCAGAGACCATACCTAGTTTTACCAACCATTTTATCTCTAAGGCCTAGTGCCTAGTGCACAGCTGGCACTTCATAAATGTTAACTGAATAAATAAATAACAGTGACAACATAAGTCCCCAGCTTCATACCATCACAAAGTAGTCTTCTCTTCAACATTTTCTTGACTATCAGGACAGTAAAACTGATGTTATTAATAATGACCTTGAGTTATCAAAAATATTAAATTGTGACTAATACACTCTGTTTAAAGTGGCCAGGAAATGTATTAGAGTGCTCCATCAAATGAAGTCAAAATAATAATGTTGGTCATGTTTAAGGGGTATGGAAATTCTGGTCCAGTTCTCCATGAAGGAACTGGACAGCGCTGACCTGAGAAACTAAGGAAACTTGGCTTCCTCTAGCACTTCGAGTTCCTCAGCTAGCTCCAGAGACTGACTCAGAGCTTCCTTGAGCTGGAGGGCCTATACATAACCTCTTCTATGAGCCCATAGAATGAAAATTGGAGTAGGGAATCAGAAGACCCGAGTTTGAGTCCTGTCACTACTACTAACCTATTTGACCATGGGCATGTCACTTAACCTCTAGGGCTTGGGGTAGATGTTTTCTAAGGATCTCTTCAGCTCTAAACCTCTTCCTAAAGATCCAAACAGACTACCACAAGGCAGGGCTTCCAAGGACAACATGAAATCCCTTGCACAGACCAGGGTCCCAATCCTAACCCTGGCTATAACAAAATAATAGTGATAATAGTAGTAGTCATAGAAGTATAGCAGTAGGAATACAAACAGCTATTGTTAAATTTTACTAAGCACTTATTATATGATATACAATATCGTAGACATCATGTCACCACTAATAATAATGGCACACACACTTATAGGACACTTACTAAGTTCCAAGTACTTTGCATATATTAACTTAATCTTCACAAAAACCCTATAAAGTAAGTTCTGTTATTATCCCCATTTTACACAGTAGAAAACTGAGACACAGAGAGGTTAATGGTCTTGCCCAAGGTCTCACAACTACTAAATGATGGAACCAACTGAGTTGAATCCATACCCATACTTTTAACTATTATACCATACTGCCACCCAAACTATCACTGTACTATGCTTGCCACTTCAGAGGCTACAGAAAACAAGAAATGAGGTACAGTTACTTATGTGTAATACTCCCCTCTTCAATAATGGTAGAAAAAAATAGGTTTGACTCCAATGTAATTTTAAACAGATATTTCAGGGCCTAGGATAGCAAAATATATTAGTTATTAATAAAATAATGAATTACCTTTTATTGAAAATTGTTATCCATTAACATGTCTGTGTTATAAAATAAATAAATAATTCACTACTAATGACATCTGCATTAAACACGGAGAAAACACACAAGCTCTTCATGCACCATTTGGAACAAAATTTCAGATCCTCACCTGCACAAACTCCAGTTCCATACTTTCAGAATTGACCTGACAGCCCACAGTGTCTCAAACAAAACAGGCCAACAAAACAAGGTACAGTAACTTCCCACCATCCCTTTGGCCTTCTCATCACCTCCCACATTTCATATCTGAGTGAATAGCACCAATTGCTCAGGCACCCAAACTGGGTGTCAACTGAGGCTCACTTCCTCCCACATCCAGTCACAGAACATTTCTAGAATTCATTCCATTCTCTCTATCTTTGTTGCCCCTGCTTCTGCTCAGACCTTCACCATCTCTAACCTAAACCACTATACCAGAAACTTCCCAAATGGCTCTTGGCTTTTATTCCTTCCAGCTTCAACCCCACTTCAACACTGCTGCCAAAGTCATCTTTCTAAAACAAAATCTGATTATGTTACTTCCCTGTGTAGAATCTTTGTCTTCAGGATCAAGTGTAAAATCCTCCCTAGAACACACAAGGCTCTTCTTTTATCTGGCCCCCTTACTACCTTCCCAGCTTCATCTGAGGTCAAGCCCCTCACATCTCACACGAGGCAAATGGAGCAACTTGGAAGTTCCTGAACAGTGCTTCTCTGTCTGCCCAGAATTCAATTCTCTCATTTGCCCATCTGGCAAACTCCCACTCGTTTTTTTTCTTTAGACCAGCTCAAAACTCAGAGTTCATTATGCTTTCTTCTGGGCATCTATCACATTTTGTACCTCTCCCTATTATAACACTCATTCAGCCTGACACGGTTTTTGTTTGTCTCTTTCTCATAGGACAAGGAACTGTCTAGGGTTCCCTGACTTACTCATTTCTATATTTTGTTTGCTGGATGAAAGAATATATCAGGATTTGAACAAGAATAGTCAAGCTGCTCCTGATAATTGCCCATTGTATGAGTCAAAGCAGGCATGCAGGCCAAATTCCATTTCAACAAATGTCTTTAACTTCACAATCCTCTTACATCAAAAAGAGTTTGTTACATTTGTGTAACTACATACTTGTGGCCATAACTGATAGTAGACAGTTTTAAAAGCTACATTAGACCACCAACAAACCTACATGTTGTATATTTATAGACATCTGAGCTCTTCATTCTACCCCATCTTTAACCTTTTAGGGGTCATAGACACTTTGGATAGGGTTTATCTATCATTTCTTAAACCTACACTCCTTTTTGGTAAACATAAAAATCCCATGTGCCCCTGGAGATTCTGATACTCTCCCAAAGGGCCCAATCCTCAACTCCACCAAAAATAAAACATAACTCTGAATGGTAGTAATTCACAGGTTCACAAGAGATGTAATCCAGGCAAGATATCATTGAGCTTTGCCCTCGAGTAGTTCATAACATTAAAATAAGCAATTTCTTTCTGTTGCCAACCATAAACATTGTAGCTTTAAATATGCTTTAAAGTCTTTACTGGGAAAAAGAAGCCAGAGAGGTGTCAACATCTATCTCCCCCACCTTTGAAAACCTTATGTTAAAAAAATTGCCACAAACCAATGAAAGACACAAATATGAAAAAATATCCAGTTTCCTAACATATATCTCCCCACAAGCACATGCTCAAACAAAGGGAGTTTTTTGAAAATGCTTCTGGCAAGATATTTTCCTTCTACTTCTCCCATCACCCCTCCATGCTCACTTTAAAATAATTTTAACTTCTAGCAAGCAGTGGCTTCTTTTAAACTAATATGCTTTGTCCTTGTGAAGACAAAGGGTTAAATTAAAGAAACAGCTGGCTGCCTGCCACTAGCAGGGAGGGGAGTAGGGATGGAGGATGGAGAAGGAAGAAAAACCAGTTAGAGGAATGAGTGCTAATTTCTTACCCTGCCACATGGCCATGTTGATCCTATCCACTCCCACGTTGGGGTCACAGGCTCAGAGTTTCCCAGAGACCCCAGTTTTGTTGGAAAGCTTGAATGGGATATAAGTGGAACACCAGCAGTATAGCCTTACTCTCTTCCAGATGCTCACACCCCAAACCTAAAAATGTAAAAATAAAAATAGGTATCTAAATGAAAAAAAAATTCAAATCCTTGAAAATTGTCTCCTATTCCTCCCTGAACCTCTCTTTCAAAGATATACTGACACAGATAGTGTCAAGATCTCCCCCTAAGCAGAAAGGGACCATTGAAGGATAAAATGGAGAAATCTAGAGTCAGTTCATATTGTCACTGAGTGCTGCCCAATTCTACATAAATCACTGGGTCTTCAACAAATGGTTTTTGGAATCTCGAAGGATGGGTGGTTGGATGAGATCATCGCTAAGCATCTTTCCTATCTTTACATTCCATGCTTTGGGAAATGAAGAGCAACATAATATCCAGTGCCCTCTCCAAACTCCCAAGTTTACATTTTAAAAAATGTAGAAGGGACAGCAAATTTTGTGACTGCTTAAAGTTTAAAATAGATCTTGTGTAGGAAAAGAAAGGAAGCATAATAAAAAGAGTGATGCCCTCTAGGTGGCTCTTCCTTATACTTTGCCACACTTTGCCAATGTCCTATGGGGAGCAGTTGTTGCTTTTATAATGGGGGGGGAGAGATCCAAAAAAAATAAAAAATAAAATAGTAATTTAAGTAAAATCAAATTAATTCAGCTCATTCCTATTTTTGAAACGTCAAATTCAGTCTTAGGACAATACTACTAGCAAGGATATAAAAGGTGCTAGGAATGGGACAAAAAAATGAAAGGTCTGGCTACTTCGATTTCAAGATTTAATATATTAAACACTTTGCTTCTTTATTTAAACAAGTTCTTAATAAATAGGTTTTCCTTATTTAGCATATGAGCCAACCTGCATTTTTATAGAAGTCCTCAACTTTCTGACTTGGTGAACATCAAAGTACATTGGTATTTCCACAGCTTTTATACAAGCAACACCTCCACCCTGAAATGAAAGCACTAGTGCAGTACTGAAGACTAATACAAACTTGACAGTCATCATTTTGGCCTTCTTTAATGAATTTTTTAAGGACAAAGTGTGAATGTGTACACTAGTCCCAAAAACACCAACAGAGAAAAGACAATGCTTTGAATAAGGAAATGTTCACAAACTCCTAAGATGGATTCGCCAGAGGGGGGGGAAAGTGCCCTGATGACTTATCTGGAACCTGGGACAGTTTTGGGTCTGCCTTCTTTTGCAATTAAATAGTAGTGATCCATGCCTGGTAGGATCAGACGAAATTTAACATCTCTTAAGTCTAGCCCAGATAATTGCTGAAAATGTATGGAGTTTACATAAAGCTCATTCTCACTGGCTTTTTATGCTCCACACTTCTGGATTTCCCTCATCTATTCGAGGTAGCTTACACTGACGTTATCACACAAGCACACGTACAGCTTCACTTGGCAGTCCAGGAAACTGATTTGCTCTGAAATGTATAATGGTAAAGGCGCATCAATGTGAAAAGAAAGCCCTTCGTGCTGAAGGCTCTCAGGCGCAAGCCTGGAAAGTCTGGAGAGAACCGGTTACCCTCCTTAATTTGGAAAAGGAAAACTCGCAGCAACTAGTTTTCCGAGAGTTTGTACTCCTTCTCTAAGACCCACGCCAACCTGAGAATCTAGAGCAGGAGAAAGAACGGGGCCTTGACAGAGCTTTACCAACTAAAGCCACCCTGCTCCAGTCCTAGAAAGGGGACGTCTGCAGCTAACCTCCCCCATTCAAGAGCGGGTAGGGCTTGGTGTCGCTCCGCAAGAAAACTTTGCTGGGACAGCGCTGGGACCCTTGGCTCGTAGACTAGGGCTGAGCTCCCGGGAAGATGCCGCCCTGCACTGGCTAGAACTAGCCGATCTAACTCTGAGTGCCAGGCGGCGGCGGCCGGGCACGGGGACACCCCCATCTCCTGGGGGCCGAACCAGCCGGGAAGCGCTTCCCAGTGTCGCTGCGCCCAGGGGGTCCTCCGGGGATGGGTCCGGGGCCAGCGGGCCGCGAAGGACCTGCTGGAGACCCGACAGCTCATGTGTCTTTACCTTTCGCCGAGGTCAGCAGCGTGGAGCTTGTGTCTGCCGCTGGCAGGCCAAGCGCTCTCTCGGCTCTGGCGTTCAGAACACCAAGTTGAGCTAGCGCCCCACGTAGCCGGGGAGCTTCATTCACAGCCCAGTGGGGAGGAGAGGGAGCTGAGCGGGAGCGCGGTTCATGTGACAGGCGCCTGGCCAAGTATCCGCCAAGCACAGCTGACGTCTGCGCCTGCGCGCCCTGGCAGGCCCTCTCCGCACCTCAGCCGAGCCCGGCGGGGGCGATGCCAGCCTGGGAAGCTGTGGGGCCGAGACAGCAGCTGAGATCTAGATGCTGGGAGGTGTTTCCGCGTGCGCAGCCGCAATAAGCGTCCCCGCTCGCTGCCATATTTAATGAGGACTAGGCGGATCCTAACCCAGTGCTGGGCGTGTCAATTACTTTTGAAAGAGAAATACTGCATTACGTCTCAAAGTTCTGAGCCTGCGTTACGTGTTTTGGTTTTGTCCGTAGAGTGAAATTGTTTGTCCTGAGGTTCTGGCCATAGAATAGTAGTAGAAATAGAATACTAATTATATTAGCTTATGTATTTTGAGCCTCTTAATAATATGTAAGACGCTGTTCAAGCCCGTTACTTTTTTCATCTCATTTAATAATGCCCACAATAACCCCATTGGGTTACGTGCTATCACTTGTCCACTTTTATTTACAAAAATCCAAAGACACAGAAAGGTTAACTTGTCCTAGTTCACATAATAGGAGTAGAACTAGTAATCAAATATAGTGATGCTTATAACAACCAACTTGATCCTCATTGCACTGGAAAATCTACAAGGCAGTTTTTAGTATTATATCCATTTTAATTATTAAAATAGAAACGGAGGCTCAGAAAAGCAAACATCACAGGTCTTAATAGTGGTAGAACTGGGATTCCAACCTGGGTTTACCTGCTGCCAAAGCCCTTGCCCTAGTATTGGAACAGCCCCTCATTTTACAGAAGAAAAAAAAAACCAGGCCAATGGGCTGCATTTAACTTATATAAGATGATCCTGCTAATTAGTTATCGGTAGGGCTGAGACTGTAATCCATATAATCAGTCTAAGTAAGTTAACTAGAACCCAAGTACTCTAATTACAGAGTCTACTAGAGTGAGCAATTTTGAATGCCTATGTTGGGCAAGCTAAGGGGCTAGGGATACAAAACATTCAGTCAGAGCAAAGCTACTAAGGACAAATCTGTAATCCAAAAAGTCAGGCTTTTGGACCCATTGCAATGAGGGAGATCCCCACACCAGAAAAACTGTGGGACATCTCACCAAAGAAAAAGAGTCATAATAGGAATTACAGGGAATAAAGAAGTTCAGGCGAATTTTAAATGAAGAATTGTTTTGGTAAGCTCAAAGCAGGGCTGTGTGAAGGGGTCAACATCAGGTCTGGCCTGCAAAGTGAGCCAAGAGTCCTGTTTCCTTGGGAACCACAAAGTAAAGATAGATCTGGAATGTTGTGTCCACACAACACCTCTTATCTGTGAAGCTCTGCACCTGGATTGGAAATCAAGGCTGCTTCTCTGTGTCCAAGAAACTTATGCCCTCCAGACAAATGTGGGTTGTTTTATTCTCACTACTGTGATTTCAAGCAGCAAGTTTCTTATAGTCTCTAATTGTAAACAACAAAGTTTCTCAGTGAATGAAAACAGTGGTGTTCACTTAAAAGGGGGTTGTTATCACTTTACAGTGGCGTGTCTTTGGGAGAAATACTGTTCTCCGTTAAATTTTCAGCTGGCTTTATTAGTGTTTGTTATTGCAGCCTAATGACTGGCTGGATGTCTGCTTTCTCAGTCCAAGTTAATTTTTACTTGTGCACCTGTAAATATTTGGTCCCTGCCTTCAGGCACTCATAGTGTATGGGTGGGTGGGTGGGTGGTGGATAGCCCAAGTAACTACAAAGAATTATAATTTAATGAAAATAATTAAAATGTGATTGATTGAATCAGGTTATGTTGAGTCTTCTGATAAAGGAAAATCCATGTGGAGGAAACACCTTGTGAAAAAAGTCGCAAAGGAGGAACTGTGAGGTTGAAGTTTAGGGTAAGGAAATATAAGGCACTTGTGGAAGAAACAACCATGTGGTAAACTGAAACCCGACTTTGGAGGGACCTGAATGCTGGACTGAGGTTTGTACTTAGTTCAGAAAGTGATTGAAAAAGAATTAATGCTTTTAAACAAGGGAATCTCTTTATTAGAAATCTTTTTTTTTGGGGGGGAGATGTGTGGGATTTTTATTCAAGCCAGTGGTATAGGCTGAAATAGTAAATATATATACAACTATGTAGGTGATCTCAAAAGTCATAGATTTTTTTAAAATATTATCTATAAATTAGAGATTTGAGTGGGGAGACATGATCCCATTCTTTTGAAGTTGCTTCCACAGTTGCTTTTTTTTTATTTTAATCATTGTTCAACTACATTTTTCTCCCCCCTACTCCCATTCCAGCCCACCCACCCAACCCTCCCCCCTTCCCTCCATTACCCCCACCCCTAGTTTTTGGCCATGTGTCCTCCAAATTTGTTCCTGTAATCCCTACCCATTCCCCCCTGGAATTCCCTCTTCTCTCCCCTCTGGCCACTGTCAGGCTATCCCCTATTTCAGTGTCTTTGGTTATATTTTGCTAGGTTTTTTTTGTTTTGTTTTGTTGTTTAGATTCCTGTTAAAGGTGATATCATGTGGTATTTGTCTTTCACTGCCTGGCTTGTTTCACTTAGCATAATGCTTTCCAGCTCTATCCATGCTGTTGCAAAGGGTAGGAGCTCCTTCTTTCTTTCTGCTGCATAGAATTCCATTGTGTAAATGTACCATAGTTTTTTGATCCATTCATTTACTGATGGGCATCTAGGTTGCTTCCAGCACCTAGCTATTGTAAATTGTGCTGCTATGAACATCGGGATGCAAAGGTTCTTTTGTATTGGTGTTTTAGTGTTCTTAGGATAGAGTCCCAGCAATGGAATTGCTGGGTCATAAGGCAGATCCATTTTTAGTTTTCTGAGGAAGTTCCAAACTGCTTTCCATAGTGGTTGTACCAGTCTGCAGTCCCACCAACAGTGCACTAGGGACCCCCTTTCTCCACATCCTCTCCAACACTTGTTGTTTGTTGCTTTGTTTATGATGGCCATTCTGACTGGTGGGAAGTGGTATCTCATTGTGGTTTTAATCTGCATCTCTCTGATGGCTAGCGATATTGAGCATCGCTTCATGTGTCTTTGGATTTTCTGTACGTCCTCCTTGGAGAAGTGTCTGTTCAAGTCCTTTGCCCATTTTTTAATTGGGTTACTTGTCTTCTTAGAGTAGAGTCGTGTAAGTTCTTGACATATTTTGGAGATTAAACCCTTGTCTGAGGTATCATTGGCAAATATGTTTTCCCATACAGTTGGTTCTCTTTTTATTTTGATACTGTTTTCCTTAGCTGTGCAAAAGCTTTTAATTTTGATGAGGTCCTATTTGTTTATTCTTTCCTTTATGTCCCTTGCTCTAGGAGACAAGTCAGTGAAAAAGTTTCTGCGTAAAATATCTGAGATTTTCCTACCTACGTTCTCTTCTAGGACTTTAATGGTGTCATGTTTTATATTTAAGTCTTTTATCCACCTTGAATCTATTTTTGTATAAGGTGTAAGTTGGTGCTTGAGTTTCATTTTTTTGCACATAGCTGTCCAGTTCTCCCAACACCATTTGTTGAAGAGGCTATTTTTATTCCATTTTATGTTGCTGCTTCCTTTGTCAAATATTAATTGACCGTAGAGGCTTCGGTTTATTTCTGGGCTCTCTGTTCTGTTCCATTGGTCTATGTGCCTGTTTTTATGCCAGTACCAGGCTGTTTTGATTACAGTGGCCTTGTAGTATAGTTTAGTGTCAGGTATTGTGATTCCTCCTACTTTACTCTTCTTTCTCAAAATTGCAGCAGCCATTCGGGGTCGTTTATGGTTCCATATAAATTGTTGAAGTGTTTGTTCTATGTCTGTGAAATATGCCATTGGTACTTTAATCGGTATTGCATTGAATGTGTAGATTGCTTTTGGTAGTATGGACATTTTAATGATATTAATTCTTCCAATCCATGAACACGGTATATGTTTCCATTTGTTTGTGTCTTCCTTGATTTCTCTCCTCAGTGTTATGTAGTTTTCTGAATACAGGTCTTTTACCTCTTTGGTTAGGTTTATTCCTAGGTATTTTATTTTTCTTTTTGCTATTTCAAATGGGATTTTTTTCTTGATTTCTGCTTCTGCTGTTTCATTGTTGGTGTACAGAAATGCCTTTGATTTCTGGATATTGACTTTGTATCCCGCTGTTTTACCAAATTCATTTATTAGGTCAAGCAGGTTTTTGGTGGAGTCTATAGGATTTTCTATGTACACTATCATGTCATCTGCAAACAGTGACAGTTTTGTTTCCTCCTTTCCGATTTGGATGCCCTTTATTTCTTTTTCTTGTCTGATTCCTGTGGCTAGAACTTCCAGTACTATATTGAATAGAAGTGGTGAAAGTGGACATCCTTGTCTTGTTCCTGTTCTTAGTGGAAAAGATTTTAATTTTTCCCCATTGAGTATAATGTTGGCTGTAGGTTACTCATATATTACCTTTATTATGTTGAGGAATGCTCCCTCTATTCCCACTTTACTGAGTGTTTTTATCATAAATGGGTGTTGTACCTTATCAAATGCTTTTTCTGCATCTATTGATATGATCATGTGGTTTTTGTCTTTGCTTTTGTTTATGTGATGTATTACATTTACTGATTTGCAAATATTGTACCATCCTTGCACCCCTGGAATGAATCCCACTTGGTCATGGTGTATGATCTTCTTAATGTACTGTTGGATGCGGTTTGCCAGTATCTTGTTGAGGATTTTAGCGTCAATGTTCATCAGCGATATTGGCCTGTAGTTTTCTTTCTTTGTTGTGTCTTTATCTCGTTTTGGAATTAAGATGATGTTGGCCTCATAAAAAGAGTTTGGTAGTGTTCCAGCTTTTTGGATTTTTTGAAATAGTCTGTGAAGGATAGGTGTTAGTTCTTCCTTAAATGCTTTGTAGAATTCTCCTGTGAAATCATCTGGTCCAGGGCTTTTGTGTGTTGGGAGTTTTTTGATTACTGCTTCAATTTCTTTTGCTGTTATTGGATTGTTCAGGCTTTCTGCTTCCATTTTGTTGAGTTTTGGGAGGTTATATTTTTCTAGAAATTTTTCCATTTCATCTAGGTTTTCAAATTTCTTGGCATACAGCTCTTTGTAGTAATTTGTTACAATCCTTTGTATTTCTGTGGTATCTGTTGTAATCTCTCCTCTTTC
The DNA here is from genome assembly GCF_004126475.2 of Phyllostomus discolor. Lineage (NCBI taxonomy): Eukaryota > Metazoa > Chordata > Mammalia > Chiroptera > Phyllostomidae > Phyllostomus > Phyllostomus discolor. The sequence continues at coordinate 32,521,468 of NC_050198.1, read as the reverse complement.
ATTTCTGATTGTGTTTATTTGGGTTTTCTCTCTTTTTTTCTTGATGAGTCTGCTTAAAGGCTTGTTGATTTTGTTTATCTTTTCATAGAACCAACTCTTGGATTCATTGATCTTTAGAATTGTGCTTTTAGTCTCTATGTCATTTAATTCTGCTCTGATCTTGGTTATTTCCTTCCTTCTGCTTGCTCTGGGCTGTGTTTGTCGTTGTTCCTCGAGTTCTTGTAGACGTAGGGTTAGGTTGTTTGTTTGAAATGTTTCTAACTTTTTTAGGTGGACCTGTATCACTATGATCTTCCCTCTCAGGACTGCCTTGGCTGTGTCCCATAAGTTTTGGGTTGTTGTGAGTTCGTTTTCATTTGTTTCCAAAATCCGTTTGATTTCTTCCCTAATATCATTCTTGACCCATTCATTGTTTAATAGCATGCTGTTTAATCTCCATGAATTTGAGTATTTTGGGTTTTTTTCCTTGGGGTTGGTTTCTAGTTTCAGTCCCTTGTGATCCGAGAAATTGCTTGGTATGATTTCAATTTTTTTTTAAATGGTTGAGGCTTGTTTTGTGTCCTATCATGTGGTCAATCTTTGAAAATGTTCCCTGTACATTTGAAAAAAATGTGTATTTAGCTGCTTTGGGATGGAGGGTTCTGTAAATATTGGTAAAGCCCATTTCGTCTAGTGTATTGTTCAATGCCTCAATATCTTTGTTGATATTTTGTTTGGAAGATCTGTCCATTTTTGATAGAGGGGTGTTAAAATCCCCCCAATAATTGTGTTGCTGTCCATATCTTTCTTGAAGTCCTCTAAGATTTTCTTTATGTATTTGGGTGCTCCTATGTTGGGTGCATATATATTTACAATATTTATGTCTTCTTAGTGAATTCTTCCCTTGAGTATTATGAAATGACCTTCTGGGTCTCTCTTTATGGACCTTCTTTGGAAGTCTATTTTGTCAGATATGAGTATTGCTACCCCGGCTTTTTTATCCTGTCCATTTGCTTGGAAAATTTGTTTCCAGCCCTTCACTTTCAACCTGTGCAGATCTTTTATCCTGAGGTGGGTCTCTTGTAGACAGCATATGTGTGGGTCATGTTTTCTTATCCAATCAGCTATTCTATGTCTTTTGATTGGAGCGTTTAGTCCATTTGCTTTTATGGTTATTATTGATAGGTACTTATTCATTGCCTTTTCTGTACGTGTGATCCTCTCTGACTCTCTCTTTTCCTTTCTTTCCTTAAAGCAGTCCCTTTTGCATCTCTTGCAGAGGTGGTTTAGTGGAGGTGTATTCTTTTAGACTTCTTTTGTCTGAGAAGCTTCTTATTTGGCCTTCTATCTTAATTGAGAGCCTTGCTGGGTAAAGTAGTCATGGTTGCAGGCCTCTGGTTCTCATTACTTGGATTATTTCTTGCCATTCTCTTCTGGCTTGGAGTGTTTCCATTGAGAAGTCAGCTGTTAGCCTTATTGGGGCCCCCTTGTATGTTACTTCCTTTTTCTCCCTTGGTGCCTTTAAGATTCTCTCTTTGTCTTGAAATTTTGCCATTTTAATTACGATGTGTCTTGAGGTGGGCCTCTTTGGGTTCCTCTTGATTGGGACTCTCTGTGTTTCCTGTATTTGTGTGACTTTTTGTCTCATCAAATTAGGGAAGTTTTCCATCATCACTTGTTCAACTAGGTTTTCTATCCCTTGTTCTTCTTCTTCTCCTTCTGGTATCCCTATTATGCGGATATTATTACGTTTCATATTGTCTTGCATTTCTCTTAATCCCTCTTCATTCTTTTGGAGCCTCTTTTCCCTTTCTTGCTCTTTCTGGGTGTTTTCTTCTATTTTGTCCTCTAGCTCGCTGATCCGATCTTCTGCTTCATCGATCCTGCTTTTCATTCCTTCTACTGTGTTCTTCAGTTCAGAAATTGTATTCTTCATTTCCTCTTGGCCCTTGTTGAGAGTTTCTATTTCCTTTTTTATGCTGATGTAGTTTTCATTGAGTTCATTGTAGCTTCCCTGTAGACTCTCGTAGCTCATTGTGAGCTCATTGAGCTTCCTGACAATCACTGCTTTGAATTCAATATCTGATAGTTGAATTGCCTCTGTTTCATTCAGCATTCTTTTTGAGGCTTCCTCCTTTCCTTTCATTTGGGGATTATTTCTTTGTCTTCCCATTGTTTGTGGGACTCTTCTTGTTCACCTCAGCTTCTTATATTGATCTGTTCTTGCTCCCTGGGTTTATGTTTTGAACTTCTTTAGTAGAGTAGCAGTGAGTTTCAGTGGTGCTGTTTCCTTGACCCCCACGCTCGCTGGTCTTGCGCTGTCGTTTAAGTTGGCTTTGTGTTTGCCTTTGGGTTTTGATTGTTGTTGAGTCTTTCTTTGGCAGTTCCTTCCCGCCAGCTGGTTAAATGTGGGTCACTCTGTCCACCACCGCCTGTATTTTGCTGTGCTGGTGAAGGCAGGTTGTGTTGAAGCTGGATCTTTTGTGTGTACAAGGTTTAAAGAAATCTTGTTCAGTTGTTTGTATTGGGTACTGTCTCTACTGTTTAGTTGTATTTCCAGATAAGTCCTGGATTGAGGTTTGTGTGGTTACTACTCCCTCCTTCACCTTCTTCTGCTGCTATCTGTTAGTGGTTCCTTTGTTGTTGGGTTTCCTCTTCCAGTGGGTATCCTGGTGTTCACCTCCTCCACCTATTCTTTTTTGTCATCAGTTGGAGGGGGAAGGCAAAATGGTTTAAGACAGCAACAGAGAATTCTATGCTATTTACAGTAGTAGTAAGTAGGGAAGATATAGGAGATCCTTTCACTATGTATAGTGTTAACTGTGGTCTTCCACCCAGCTAGCTGATTTTTAGAAAGGATGGAAAGAAGATAAGACTCTTGTTGGGGGAGGAAGGATTGTGAGTTAGATCTATAAAGCAGAGAGGTTGTGGGCGGTCAGATTCTGGGGTAAGGTGAGAGTAAAGGATAGTAAATAGGTATAGTGTATGAGAGAATAGAGTTAACCACTACAGTAATAGCGTTCAGGAAACTTTGAAATGGGCTAAGATCTGGGGGGAGGGTGTTGTGAAGTAATTACAGTTGTATGGAACAGCAGTTATTTACAATAATATTATGGCAACATTCGTATGGCAGAGTCTATGAGATCTAGATAACATGGATAGGGAGTACAGTACATCTAGTAGTGTGCTGATGGGCCACAGGTGAGTTAATGGACAGTAGATTAGTAATACAGTATAGAAAGAGATATCAGGGGAAAGCTGTCAGGTCATACAATAAAACCAGCCTAGCAAAGCAGGCTATACAAAAATAAGAGGGATATACAAATACTGTTAAAAAAAAAAAGAAAAGAAAAAGAAAAAAAAAGATGTAGGAACACTGGAAAAATAATAATAATACAAATATGCAATAACTTGCAGGTTCTCTGTAATAGCAGAGTGACATTTATCTCACTGTCCCAGCTGTTGTGATGCCCCTTCTTTGGGTTCAACTTTGGTCTTTTCACCGATCCAGGATTTTGTCACACTTGTAGGTATTTAGGAAAAAATTTAAGAAAGTAAAAAACAGAAAAGTCAGACAAAGGCAGGAAGAAGAGATAAAATTGGAGGACAGGAAGGGGGAAAGAATAAAGCAAGAAGTCAGGTAAGAGAGGAAAAAGAAATCAAAAGAGAATAAAAACAATAAAACTTAAAAAATTAAAAATTGTTAAAAAAGTAGAATCAAATTAAAAAGTCTCCTGGTTTCAAAGTGGCCAAACCGGTTTTTGTGCTCTTGCCTATTGAGGCAGGCTGAAGGATGATTTGTTTGGCTTTTCTTCCTTGGCCAGTGGAGTTCGCACTGGCTCCTCAGCTTTGGGCCCTGGGTGTGGGAATCAGGTCTTTCCCCAGGGTTACTGCTGTGGGTTGCTGTGCGGGGATGCTCTCCTTGCAGGCACCTCCCCTTCGCCGGTGCTCCCGTGAGCGGGCGCGGCCCGTCGGCCGTGGGCGCGGCCGTCTGTTGCAGGCCTGGCCCGTCCGCCGCCGGTGCTACCGGTGCTGGCGCGGCTGTCCGCCGCAGGCCGGTGCGACCGGCGCCCCGCGAGCGGGCGCCCGCGCTCTCACAGCCTGGAAGCAGACAGGCTAGAGCCACTAATCACTTTAGGAGAATTCCCCAAACAGTGTCTGTGTCCATTCACTCCTTCCTCTTGGGAAATTCCTCCCGATGGAGCCCGCCGCTCCCCACAGTGGCCTGGCTTCTCTCTCCACCAAAGCTCCAGCCAGACCAGTGACCACGGGAGTCCGGGTCCACTGTGCAACTCAGCTCTGGTGTCCACCGCCTCTAGGGCGCCGTCTCTGCTGCTCACCACCCCGGTGTGTTTGCCAGCACCTGGATTCCTCCCAGAGCCGCTCAGACATTGCTTGGCTGGGGAGGGAGCAGTTGATCTGCCTCTCTCCCACCAACCCTATGGTAAACACAGCCGCGGCCCCCCGGCCTGGGGCTGCAGTCCCAGGACCACACGCTTGTCCTGGGACCTTACCTTGTTGTAGCACTCCCCTTAGGATCTGTTCTTTGTTCTTTCAGTTCTGCCACAATCCTTGGTCCTCTGTTTTCAAAAATGCTGAAATATGTTGGTTGCTTGCCTTTCTACTCCATAGATGGGTCAGGATTTTCTCCCCTGAGCAGAGGAAAGCCAAATCTGCTCCTTCCTACTCCGACGCCATCTTAGATCCAGAACTCTTTTTTTTTAAGAAGGTGAATCTGGCCCTGGCTGGCATAGGTCAGTGGATTGAGCACAGGCTGCGAACCAAAGCATCGCAGGTTCGATTCCCACTCAGGGCACTTGCCTGGGTTGCAGGCCACGGCCCCCAGCAACCGCACATTGATGTCTGTCTGTCTGTCTGTCTGCCTGTCTCTCTCTCTCCCCCCCTCTCTAAAAAATAAATAAATAAAATCTGAAAAAAAGAAAAGAAATACGTAGGGAGATAGAAATGACATGCAAAATACATGCTAACCTTAGGAAAGATGCCTCTTTCTTTGACAAAGGAAAAAGTTGGTTTGAAGGATGACAATCTGCTTATAAACAGGTTTGCCATGAAGCTCTCTGCTGTGCGAGCATATTGGCTCTTGCAATATAGTAGTTATTTGGGAGAGCTTGGGCAGGAGTGATTTACGTCGAGATGCCTGCAGTACACCTTGATTACCACTTGGTGTCATCGCTGACCACTGACAATTTAGAAGGCTCCTGCTGGAGTTTCAAGAGTGCGTTTCAAAAAAGAGCCTTTTCTCTTTTGCAAATTGAAAAACAAAACACATTTGAGAGTGAGTTCTGGAGCCTGGCTGCTTGGGCTCAGCACTAATCAGAGTAAAACATTTAATAGCTACTTCACCTCATTCAAGTTACCTAATTTCACTCTCCTTTAGGTTTCTTACTTGTAAAATGGAATGATAGGATAAAATGTATTAATAGATGTAAAACAGTTAGACAAGAGTAAACATTCCATAAGTGTTAGCTAGTATTACTATTGGTGGTTATTATAATGATGAAGTCTTTGGATCCCCAAGTTTTTCAGGAAATATTTATATGGTGAGTGACAAATGCCTATATAATACTTTCCCATGTGAAGTGGTTAGAGTGTGGTGCTAATGAGACAAAGTTAATAATTTAATCAAGTGTTATAGATTCTGTAAACTCTGTTCTCTTCCCCGTGAGAACCTTAGTCAGGTGTCCCACAACTGTGTGCACATGGTCACAAATGGATCTGGCCAAGAGAGTGTAGATAAATCACATTAAATGTGTCCTCTTCTCACCTCCCTCTTCCTTGGAAAATTGTTCCCACTGCGCCCCCTGCAACAGTGGTCAACAGACTTTTGGTCAAAAACCATTTCAGGTCTTACTAAACAAGAAATAAATGCCATGTGGTCTTAAAAGTTAATTATAGTCCTGGCTGGTGTGGCTCAGTGGGTTGAGCACCAGCCTGCAAAGCAAAGGGTCGCTGGTTCGATTCCCATTCAGGGCACACGCCTGGGTTGTGGGACAGGTCCCCAGGAATGGCACACAAGAGGTAACTACACATTGATGTTTCTCTCCTCCTCTTTCTCCTTCTATTCCCCTCTCTCTAAAAATAAATAAATAAGACATTTTAAAAATTAGTTATAAAGAAAGAATAAAGCAGTGAATTTCTCTGTATAATAGAAGGTTGCACAAAAACTTTCAGAGCAACAGATTATGGTGGCACCTAAACTGTCATGTCTAAACCAGCTTTATCTTTAATTTTGAAATTGTCATTGCAAATGCAGACTGAAATAATTATAGAAATACATAGCCATGTAAAGTAGTAAGTAAATGTTTCTGGTATTGTTCTTATTGATTTGTTCCACATTTTTTAAAGCTGTTACTATTGTGCCAGGTATTGTGTTAGCCCCTAATGATACTAGTTTTAAAATAAAATGGATGCTGGAGAAATACCTGGGGTAGTTCTGGAAAAAAATGGGGCAGAATAAAAGGAAATGAATAAAATTCATTGAGCATCTATCAAGACAGTAGTTTAGGAAACTCTGAAAATAGAGTGACCTAGGAGCATTTGTAATTTCCCTGTGCCTGTACCATGAGTATCAAAATGAATAAATGGCTTCTATGCCAATAATGGTATCTAACCTCATGATTGGAGAATACTAATAAAAACTACAATGAGATAACATTAATAAAGTATAGAAGTATTTGTAATACAGTGTGTTGACAAAGGTGGGGGAGAGTCCTCTCATAAATTGCTGGTGGGAGTACAATTAGTCAATTAAGGGCAATTTTGCAAGAACTATAAAAATTGCAAATACAAGACTTTGATCCCAACATTCCACTTCTGTGGAATTTCTCCTCCAGTATGTGTACATAGGTGTAAACTGCTGTGTGTACATTGTTTGTAATAACAAAAAATTAGAAACAACCAGCTGTCCATTAATAAAGAACTGATCAAATAAATAAGGTACATTTATTGAATGAGAAAGCTCTTTATGTACTTATATGTAAAATTATCCATGGTACCATATGTAAAAAAAGCAAGATGTGGAGTTGTATACTTTCTTAATTTTGTGCCATTGAAGTATATTACCTATTCAATTATGTATCTCAAAAAGTAATAAGGAAAAATTTTTGAACAGCCTGTCAAGGATAGTGTTCAGATTGAAGAGCCAGTTGGTTAGCTTACTGCCTAGTGCTAGCTAAAGAAAAACCCTATTAGTCCATGAACATATACTAGAGGAAATGAACAAAATTCTGGTTGAATACAACCAGAGACAAACTCTATGGTATGCAAAATCCAAGTCTTTATAGTTCTTTAATTGGGCTCAGCATAATTTTTGACACATGGTTTTCTTGAGAAATTATACTTTTAAAAACTGCTATGTCAAATTGCCCTCTGTTTGAGAGAAGTCCAATTCCATCTAGATTAGTGCTAATGGTATTCTAAAGGGGCAAATATAAGAGTTTGTTTAGGGATTAGTTTTGAGGACTTACAGGTCTCTAATCTGTTGAGTCCATCCAGATCTGTATCACCTTCTGTTACATGAAGGAGTTGAAGAGCATGGAACCATGGTAGTGGTTTCTCACAACCACTGTGGTACCAGTTCACCCACTAGTGTGAGAGCTCCTTGAGGGCAGTCTATGGCCTTATACCTCCTTTATATTCATCACAAAAGTGTTTTTCAAACAACTTGTAGAGAAGGACAATTTCTCCCCAAATACATTGTGTACCAATAGTTTTATACAACACAATAAAAGTGAATTACTGAACAATGAAATCAAAACAGACATACAAAACACAAGCACATTTTTATGATTATATTCAACAGACAAAATTACTCTGTCAAATTATTGCTTAGGGGGTAAATTATTGAAATATTTACTCCCAATTTCTTGTCCTGTACCAGTGTTAAACAGTTTGTCAACTTGCACTGGGCCATGGACCACACTTTGAGTAGTATTGCCTTATACCACTACCACCATGCCCAGCTTATGGTAGGCATTCAATAAATGCTGGGTTTAATACATCATTTTATAGTGTTTTCTACTTTTCAGGGTGTTTTCACATCTCTTTCCTCCTTCCATCCTCAAACCACCTTCAGAATTAAGTGGAGCAGGTTTGATCACTCCCATTTGACAGAAAAAGAAGTTGAGGCATGCAGATTTAGTGACTTTCCTGGTGTAAAACAGCTCCTTAGTATCAGAGCCCAAATTAGTCTCTGATTCCTATTGAATTTTGTGGCAGCACCACTAAGAAAGCCCTCCAGTCAAAGGGAGCTTCCCAGGAGTTCCACCAATTAGAAATAAGGCTTTCCAAATGACAACAAGTTGACAACGTTGTGTAATAGAGAATCAGAGACCTAGTTTGGAACCCAGGCTTAAGCAAGAAATTTTATTTCTAAGCCTGTCTGCTTATCTCAAGAGTAGGGATAATAAGAACTTCTCCACAAAGCTGCACTAGAATTAAATAAAGAATATAAATAGCCAGCTACCTAATTCAGAAAGAATGGTTATTATTAATATTAGGCTCAGTTTAGGACTGCATTGAGGGGCTTGCTCTGTAATCTAATCGTGAAGGAGGTGCGTCATCTAGTGGTAGAGTGAAGAACTGGCTCGGGGAAGAGAATGTTGCTCTTGGAAGGCTGGTATTAGTGAATAATGCCCTTCTTGCCTTTCTCTTTTTGCATTGGCTACTAGAAAGCTTGGAGCCAAATGTTTTGTTCATCCCTAGCAAGTGAACATGACTTTATGGACTATATTCTGTGTTAACCTCGCCTCTTGTTCCATTTTATAATTTCTATCTGTACTTTCCCTTGACTTGATCATCACATTTTAAATATATTCTTGTAGGTTATTTTAAATACCCTTTAGAATATTCAGAATGGTGATTTATTAAACTAAATAAGAATATGACAACATAGTAATCAAACAGTGTGCTAGTGGCATAAGAACAGACACATAAATCAATGGAACAAAATAGAGGGCCCAGAAATAAACCCAAGTCTCTATGATCAATTAATATTTGACAAAGGGGGCAGAAGCATAAAATGGGTAAAAATAGCCTCTTTAACAAATGGTGTTGGGAGATCTGGACAGCTACATGCAAAAAAATGAAACTTGGCCACCAACTTACACCATACATAAAAAATAAACTCAAGGTGCTTAAAAGAGTTAAATATAAGTAAGTTGTGACACCATAAAAGTCCTAGAGGAGAACATAGGCAGGAAAATCTCAGATATTCCATGCAGCAATATTTTAACTAATATGTCCCCTAGAGCAGGCAACATGAAGGAAAGAATAAACAAATGGGACCTCATCAAAATAAAAAGCTTCTGCATGGCTAAAGAAAACAGCAGCACAACGAAAAGGGAACCAACCACATATTTGCCAATGATACCTTAGGCAAGGGTTTGATCTCCAAAATATATAAAGAATTCACACGACTCTACTCCAGGAAGACAAACAATCCAATTAAAAAATGAGCAAAACACTTAAACACACACTTCTCCAAGGAGGACATATAGACTGCCCAGAGACATAAGATTTAGTCTTTATTACATTTTTTCTACTACCACTTAGTTCCCTTATACTCCCTTCACCCCAGCAGTCTCCACATTTTTTCCATGTCCATGAGTTCTTTTACCTTTTTGCTCAATCCCTCCACCCCCTCACCATCCCCTCACTAGCTGTCATCAATTATAGTTCACATACAATGTATTAGTTTCAAGTGTACAACATAGTGATTATACATTTATATAACTTATGATCTCCCTGATAATTCTAGTACCCATCTGGCACCTCATATAGTTATTACAATATTATTGACTATATTCTCTATGCTGTACTGTATATCCCTATGACTATTTTTATTTTATTTTATTGTTATTCAAGTAAAGTTGTCTCCATTTTACCCCACCATGCCCCCTGCCCCACCCATCCCCACCTCCCATCCTCAATCCTACCCCTCTGTGGCTTTGTCCGTGTGTCCTTTAAACATGTTCCATGATGACCCTTCCCCTATTATCCCCCATTATCCCTCTCCCCCCTCCTCTCTGGTTACTGTCAGTTTGTTCTTTTACTCATAGCAGCACATTTTACAATAGCCAAGTGCTGGAAGCAACCTAACTGCCCATCAGTAAGTGAGTGGATCAAAAACTATGGTATATTTACACAATGGAATAATATGCAGCAGAAAGAAAGGAGCTCCTACCCTTCATGACAGCATGGATAAAACCAGAGAGCATTATGCTAAGTGAAATAAGCCAGGCAGTGAAAGATACATACCATATGATCTCACCTATAAGTGGAACTTAATCAACAAAAGAAGCAAGCAAAATACAACCAGATACATTGACTATTTTTTTTCATTTTCTTTATTGTTTCAAAGACAAATACAATGGAGGGAATTAAATCTCATGATGTTTGGAGTAAACTTATGATTTTGTGTTGGGCCATTCACAGCCATCCTGGGCTGCATGTGGCCTGTGGGCCACAGTTTGGACACCCCTGCCTTATTACCATGGACAGACAGAAGAAACCATTTCATCACAACATGACTGGTAGGGAGTACAGAGATGTGAAAGTACTTCCTGGGCTCCCATGAGTGGCAGCTTAAGATCCAGAGGGATATTTCAGTGGCTGGGGGGTTCCCTTGAGAAGTGTAGGGTCTAAACCCCAAGCTGGGCTCCCCAACCTACAATATTAGAGCTGGAAGGAACCCAGATAACATCCAGCTGTGAAAAAACAACAGGGATTCTGTTGCCCAGAAGAGATATCTGGAGACCCAGAGAGCCTCTTAAGAGGCCAACACACAAAATTTCGTTTGCAGCCACTTGTCTTGGGCTCCGGCAGAGGAAGGGCAGAGTGGACTAGAGACACTTGAGGAGAGTCTGCGTTAGTGGCTCTGGGGAGAGAACTGAGGAAGCACCTTTCATGATCCCTGTGCTGAGTCACCCTCCCCCATGCTACCTACAGGAGCCAACTTGCTCAGGGAGAGCACTCCTCTCTGAATGGCATCAGCCTGAAGGGAAGCAATAGCCACCCTGGGGTGCTTGAGCCAGGCTTCTGAATACAGTTTGAGTAGTTTAACTACCAATCAGTTTAGAGGGTGATTAGCTTAACTACTAAGACAGAAAATACAAAGGAGCAGCCAAAATTGGAATACAAAGAAACAGAACCCAAATTAGAGAACAATAGGATTCTCCAGTAAAAGAACTAGATGACATAGACCCAAACAATTTATCAGATAGAGAGTTTAAAGTAATGATTAAAAGGATATTCAAAAGCATGAAAAAAGACATAAAAAAACATAAAAAATGACCAGTAAAAAATAAAGGATGCAATATCCGAAATAAATAATATACTGGAAGGAATAAACAGTAGGTTACATGAAGCATCAGTGATTTGGGAGACAAGGAAAAAAAAAAAACCAGGAAAATCAGCAAAAAGAAAAAAAAAATTTTTAATGAGGAGAGCTTAAGAAACATTTTGGACAACATGAAGTATAACAACATCTGCATCATGGGGATACCAGATGGAGAAGAGAGTGAGCAAGGGATTGACAACCTATTTGAAGGAATAATGACCAAAAACTTCCTTAATCTGGTGAAGGAAAAGGACACACAAGTCCAGGAAGCTCAGAGAATCCCAAACAAGTGGGACCCAAAGAGGCCCATACCAAGACACATCATAATTAAAATGGCAAGGCTTAAAGATAAGGAGAGAATCCTAAAAGCCACCAGAGAAAAGCAGGTAGTTACTTACAATGGAGCACCAATTAGACTGTCATCTGATTACTCATCAGAATCATTTCAGGCCAGAAGGGAGTAGGGTGAAATATTCAAGGTGATGAAAAGCAAGGACCTACAACCAAGGCTACTTTACCCAGAAAAGCTACCAATTAAAATTGAAGGAGAAATAAGGAGCTTCCCAGACAAGAAAAGTAAAGGGGATTGTTAACACCAAACCAGTACTGCAACAAATGTTAAAGGGCTTGCTTTAAGAGCAAGAAAAGAAGAAAAAGAAACAGAGGAAAATAGTCTAACAATAAAATAGCATTACATATGTATCTGTCAATAGTCACCTTATATGAAAAGGGCTTAAATGCTCCAACCAAAAGATATAGGGTTGCTGAATGGATAAGAATACAAGACCCTTATATATGCACCCTCCAAGAGACCCATCTCATATCAAAAGATAAGGGGCTGGAAAAAGATATTTCATGCAAATGGAAAAGAAACAAAAGATGGGGTAGCAGTACTTATATCCAATAAAATAGACTTTAAAACAAAACCTATAGTAAGACAAAGGTCACTACATAATGGTAAAGGGGACAATCCAACAAGAGGATATAACCTTAGAAAACAATTACACACTCAATATAGGAGCACCTAAATATGTGAAGCAATCTTGATGGACATAAATGGAGAGATCAACAGAAATACATTCATAATGGAGGATTTTAACACCCCCATTGACTTCAATGGATAGCTCTTCCAGACAGAAAATCAATGAGGAGACAGAGGTCTTAAATGACACACTAGATCAAATGAATTTAATTGATGTCTTCAGAGCATTTCACCCCAAAGCAGCAGAATGTACACACTTTTAAGTGCACATGGAATGTTTTCTAGGATAGACTACATGTTAGGACAGAAAACAAGTCTCAATAAGTTTAAGAAGATTTAAATCATATCAAGCATCTTCTCTGACCACAATGTTATGAAACTTGAAAACCTCAATTTAATTTAAAATATTAAAAATGAAAAAATAGCAAACCATAAGATCACTTCAACAAATTCAGAAAAATGGTATTTTACAAACTCTAATAACTCTTTATGATAAAGATACACAGCAAATTAGGAAAGAAGAAAATCTCCTCAATCTGTTATGAAAGAACACCCACACACACAAAAAAAACCTATATGTAACATCATACTTATGGTGAAAGATGGAAAACTTTAAGCCCAAGATCAGGAAAAGGGGAAAATATTTGCTCTCCACTTATACTCACTATTCTACTGGAGGTCCCAGTCAATATAGTAAGGCAAGACAAAGAAATAAAAGGTATACAGAATAGAATGGAAAAAGTAAAATGTTTTTTATACTCAGATGACATGATAGTCCATGTCATGAATGCTAAGGAATTTACAAAATAAGTTACTAGGATTAATAAATGAACTTAGCAATGTTATAGGATACATGGTCAATATACAAAAATCAATTGCATTTCTATATATTAACTGCAAGTTATTGGAAACGAATTTTTAACAACTCTATAACATAAATACTTAGAGATAAAAAGCTAACAAAATATGTGCAAGATCTAGATCTGTGCATTGAAAAGTAGAAAACATTGCCAAAAAATTACAAAAGACAAGTATAGAGAGGTTTATCATGATTGTGGATATGAAGATTCAATATTATTAGGATTTCAGTTGTCCCCAAATTTATATAAAGAAACAATACATTCTTTTAAAAAATATATTTTATTCATTATGCTATTACTGTTGTCCCATTTCCCCTCCCCTCATTCCCCTCCACCCTGCACACCCTCTCCCACCCACATTCCCCCCTTTAGTTCCTGTCCATGTCTCATAAGTTCTTTAGCTTCTACATTTCCCATACTATTCTTGCCCTCCCTGTCTATTTTTTGCCTACCATTTATGCTACTTATTCTCTGTACCTTTCCCCACTCTCTCCTCCTCCCACTCCCCTGTTGATAACCCTCCATGTGATCTCCATTTCTGTTTTTCTGTTCCCGTTCTAGTTGTTTGCTTAGTTTGTTTTTGTTTTTGTTTTAGGTGTGGTTGTTAATAATTGTGAGTTTGCTGTCATTTTACTGTACACGTTTTTTATCTTCTTTTTCTTAGATAAGTCCCTTTAACATTTCATAAAATAAGGGCTTGATGATGATAAACTCCTTTAACTTGACCTTATCTGAGAAGCACTTTATCTGCCCTTCCATTCTAAATGAAAGCTTTGCTGAATAGAGCAATCTGAGATGTAGGACCTTGTCTTTCATGACTTGAAATACTTCTTTCCAGTCCCTTCTTGCCTGTAAGGTCTCTTTAGAGAAATCAGCTGACAGTCTTATGGAAACTCCTTTCTAGGTGACTGTCTCCTTATCTCTTTCTGCTTCTAGGATTCTCTCCTTCATTTTAATCTTGGGTAATGTAATTATGATGTGCCTTGGTGTGTTCCTCCTTGGGTCCAACTTCTTTGGGACTCTCTGAGCTTCCTGGACTTCCTGGAACTCTGTTTCCTTTGCTATATTGGGGAAGTTTTCCTTTATTATTTATTCAAATAACTTTTCCACTTGTTGCTCTTCCTCTTCCCCTTCTGGTACCCCTATAATTCAGATGTTGGAACGTTTGAAGATATCCTGGAGGTTCTTAAGCCTCTCCTCATTTTTTTGAATTCTTGTTTCTTCATTCTTTTCTGATTGGATGTTTCTTTCTTCCTTCTGGCCCACTCCATTGATTTAAGTCCCAGTTTTCTTCCCATCACTATAGGTTCCCTGTGCATATTCTTTCATTTCACTTAGCATAGCCTTCATTTTTTTATCTAATTTGCGACCTAATTCAACCAATTCTGTGAGCATCCTGATCACCAGTGCTTTGAACTGTGCATCTGATAGGTTGGCTATCTTTTTGTCACTTAGTTGTATTTGCTCTGGCGCTTTAATCTGTTTAAAAGCAGATTAAACAGATTAACGTTATTCTTCTATTTGGGCTTTTTTTTTTTTTTTTGTCTCGTCAGGCCTGTTATGTATGAGGGACAGAGCTTTAGGTGTTCACCGGGCAGGGAAACCCAGTTGCTGTGTTATGACGCTATATGGGGGGCGTGGTCTGAGAGGGAAAAATGGCGCTTGCTCTGTTCTCTGCCAGATTTCAGTCCCTTCCACCACTTCCCCCAAGCAAACTGGGCCTTTCTGGTGCTGATTCCCATGTGGGTGGGCTTGTGTACATTCTAGAACCCTGTGGATCTCTCCAACGAACTCTCCTGTGAGAGTGGGAGTCTCTCTCTGTGCCTCAACCACCACAGGTGTTTTTAATCAGTGTTTTGAGGCTTTATTTCCTGGCGCTGGGTCCCTGGGTTGCACGATCTGTCTCACTCCCCATTTTTGCCTGGTTTATCTGTGTGCAAATGTTGGACCACCTGGTCAGCCAGCCTCCTTGAGCGCAGTGCTTCACTTCACAATCAACACCTTGCTGGGTCTGCCTGTTGCCACCCCGCACGCAGGGTCTGCTAGCTGCCGTCTTGAGTGCATGCAGTGCCTTGAGGGCCCGGTGCCACCGCTTTTTGTGCCGCAACCCCTCTCCACCCGGCCGTCCGACTCTACCCTGCCTACAGGTATGGATGAATGTGTCTATTTTAACTCCTTGGTTGTCGGAATTCCATACTGTTCAATTTTCTGTCAGTTCTGGATGTTCTTTTGTTTCTAAATTGTTGTCCTTATTTTGCTTGTGGGAGGAGGCACAGTATGTCTACCTACACCTCCATCTTGGCCAGAAGTTCCCTAGAAACAATGCATTCTTAATCAAAATGCTAGGAGAATTTTTTTAAATTTTATTTTAATCATTGTTCAAGTAGAGTTTTCTCCCTTTTATTCCCAATCCAGCCCACCCTCCAAACCCTCCCCACTTCCCTCCCATTACAACCCTCCCCCTAGTTTTTGTCCATGTGTCCTTTAAATTTGTTCCCATGAACCCTTCCCATTGTCCCCTGAAATTCCCTCTTCTCTCCGCTGTGGTCACTGTCAGCCTGTCCTCTATTTCAGTGTCTTTGGTTATATTTTGCTTGTTTCTTTGTTTTGTTATTTAGGTTCCTGTTAAAGCTGAGATCATATGGTATTTGTCTTTCACTGCCTGGCTTGTTTTGCTTAGTATAATGCTTTCCAGCTCCATCCAAGCTGTTGCAAAGGGTAGGGACTCCTTCTTCCTTTCTGCTGCATAGAATTCCATTGTGTAAGTGTACCATAGATTTTTGATCCATTCATTTACTGATGGGCATCTAGATTGCTTCCAGCATCTAGGTATTGTAAATTGTGCTGCTATGAACATTGGGATGCATAGGTTCTTTTGGATTGGTGTTTTAGTATTCTTTGGATAGAGTCCCAGCAGTGGAATTGCTGGGTCAAAAGGTAGATCCATTTTTACTTTTCTGAGGAAGTTCCATACTGCTTTCCATACTGGTTGTACCAGTCTGCAGTCCCACCAGCAGTGCACTAGGGTCCCCTTTTCTCCACAACCTCTCCAACACTTGTTGTTTGTTGCTTTGTTTATGATGGCCATTCTGACTGTTATGAAGTGGTATCTCATTGTAGTTTTAATTTGCACCTCTCTGATAGCTAGCGATATTCAACATCGTTTCATGTGTCTTTGGATTTTTTGTATGTCCTCCTTGGAGAAGTGTCTGTTCAAGTCCTTTGCCCATTTTTTAATTGGATTCCTTGTCTTCTTAGAGTGTAGTCATGTAAGTTCTTTATATATTTTGGAGATTAAACCCTTGTCTGAGGTATCACTGGCAAATATGTTTTCCCATACGGTTGGTTCTCTTTTAATTTTGATACTCTTTCCTTTAGCTGTGCAGAAGCTTTTAATTTTGATGAGGTCCCCTTTGTTTATTCTTTCCTTTATGTCCCTTGCTCTAGGGGACAAGTCAGTAAAAAAGTTTCTGCGTGAAATATCTGAGATTTTCCTACCTACCTACTCCTCTGGGACTTTAATGGTGTCACGTTTTATATTTAAGTCTTTTATCCACCTTTAATTTATTTTTGTATATGGTGTAAGTTGGTGCTCGAGTTTCATTTTTTTGCACGTGGCTATCCAGTTCTCCCAATACCATTTGTTCAAGAGGCTATTTTTACTCCATTGTTTGTTGCTGCCTCATTTGTCAAATATTAATTGACCATAGAGACTTGGATTTATTTCTGGGCTCTCTGTTCTGTTCCATTGGTCTATGTGCCTGTTTTTATGCCAATACCAGTCTGTTTTGATTACAGTGGCCTTGTAGTATAGTTTAGTGTCGGGTATTGTGATCCCTCCTACTTTACTCTTCTTTCTCAAAATTGCAGCAGCTATTCGGGGTCGTTTATGATTCCACATAAACTTATGAAGTGTTTGTCCTATGTCAGTGAAATATGCCATTGGTACTTTCATAGGTATTGCATTGAATGTGTAAATTGCTTTGGGTAGTATGGACATTTTGGTGATATTAATTCTTCCAATCCATGAACACGGTATATGTTTCCATTTGTTTGTGTCTTCCTTGATTTCTTTCCTCAGTGTTTATGTACTTTTCTGAATACAGGTCTTTTACCTCTTTGGTTAGTTTTATTCCTAAATATTTTATTTTTCTTTTTGTTATCTCAAATGGGATTTTTCCTTGATTTCTGCTTCTGCTGTTTCACTGTTGGTGTACAGAAATGTCTTTGATTTCTGGATATTGACTTTGTATTCCTCTGTTTTGCCAAATTCATTTATTAGGTCAAGCAGTTTTTTTGTGGAGTCTATAGGATTTTCTATGTATACTACCATGTCATCTGCAAACAGTGACAGTTTTGTTTCCTCCTTTGTGATTTGGATGCCTTTTATTTCTTTTCCCTGTCTAATCACTGTGGCTAAAACTTCCAGTACTATATTGAATAGAAGTGGTGAAAGTGGGCATCCTTGTCTTGTTCCTGTTCTTAGTGGAAAAGATTTTAATTTTTGCCCATTGAGAATGATGTTGGCTGAAGGTCTGTCATATATGGCCTTCATTATGTTGCGGAATGCTGCCTCTATTCCCATTTTGCTGAGTGTTTTTATCATGAATGGGTGTTGTACCTTATCAAATGCTTTTTCTGCATCTATTGATATGATCATGTGATTTTTGTCTTTGCTTTTGTTTATGTGATGTATTACATTGACTGATTTGCAAATATTGTACCATCCTTGCATCCCTGGAATGAATCCCACTTGGTCATGGTGTATGATCTTTTTAATGTATTGTTGGATGCGGTTTGCCAGTATTTTGTTTAGGATTTTGGCGTCAATGTTCATCAGTGATATTGGCCTGCAGTTTTCTTTCTTTGTTGTGTCTTTATCTGGTTTTGGAATTAGGATGATGTTGGTCTCATAAAAAGATTTTGGGAGTCTCCCATCTTTTTGGATTTTTTGGCATAGTCTGTGAAGGATAGGCGTTAGCTCTTCCTTAAATGCTTTGTAGAATTCTGTTTTGAAAGCATCTGGCCCAGGGCTTTTGTGTGCCGGGAGTTTTTTGATTACTGCTTCAATTTCTTTTGTTGTTATTGGTCTGTTCAGGCTTTCTTCTTCTTTTTCATTGAGTTTTGGAAGGTTATGTTTTTCTAGAAATTTGTCCATTTCATCTAGGTTTTCAAATTTTTTGGCATACAGTTTTTTGTAGTAATTTCTTACAATCCTTTGTATTTCTGTGGTATCTGTTGTAATCTCTCTTCTTTCATTTCTGATTGTGTTTATTTGGGTCTTCTCTCTTTTTTTTCTTGATGAGTCTGCTTAAAGGCCTGTTGATTTTGTTTATCTTTTCAAAGAACCAGCTCTTGGATTCATTGATCCTTAGAATTGTGCTTTTAGTCTCTATGTCATTTAATTCTGCTCTGATCTTTGTTATTTCCTTCCTTCTGCTTGCTCTGGGCTGTGTTTGTTGTTGTTCTTTGAGTTCTTGTTGACGTAGGGTTCAGTTGTTTGTTTGGAATGTTTCTAACTTTTTTAGGTGGGCCTGTATCGCTATGAACTTCCCTCTCAGGACTGCCTTGGTTGTGTCCCATAAGTTTTGGGTTGTTGTGAGCTCGTTTTCATTTATTTCCAGAAACCTTTTATTTCTTCCCTAATATCATTCTTGTCCCATTCATTGTTTAATAGCATGCTATTTAATCTCCATGATTTTGAGTGTTTGGTTTTTTTTTTTTTTTTTCCTTTGGGGTTGATTTCTAGCTTCAGTCCATTGTGGTCTGAGAAAATGCTTGGTATGATTTCAATTTTCTTGAAATTGTTGAGGCTTGTTTTGTGTCCGATCATGTGGTCAGTCTTTGAAAATGTTCCGTGTACATTTGAAAAGAATATGTATTTACTTCTTTTGGATGGAGGGCTCTGTATATATCAGTAAAACCCATTTCATCTAGGGTATTGTTCAATGCCACAATATCTTTGTTGATATTTTGTTTGGAAGATCTGTCCATTTTTGATAGTGGGGTGTGAAAATCCCCCACTATAATTGTGTTGCTGTCCATACCTTTCTTGAAGTCCTCTAAGATTTTCTTTATGTATTTGGGTGCTTCTATGTTGGGTGCATATATATTTACAATATTTATGTCTTCTTGGTGGATTCTTCCCTTGAGTATTATGAAGTGACCTCCTGGTTCTCTCTTTATGGCCCTTTTTTGGAAGTCTATTTTGTCTGATATGAGTATTGCTACCCTGGCTTTTTTTTCCTGTCCATTTGCTTGGAAGATTTGTTTGCGGCGCTTCACTTTCAGCCCGTGCAGGTCTTTTATCCTGAGGTGGGTCTGTTGTAGTCAGCATATATGTGGGTCATTTTTTTTCTCTTCCATTCAGCTATCCTATGTCTTTTGATTGATGCATTTGATCCATTCATACTTAAGGTTATTATTGATAGGTACTTATGCATTGTCTTTTATGTAAGAGTGTTCCTCTCTCTCTCTCTCTTTTCCTTCTCTCCCTTAAAGCAGTCCCTTTAGAATCTCTTGGAGAGCTGGTTTGATGGAGGTGTATTCTTTTAGACTTCTTTTGTCTGGGAAGCTTCTTATTTGGCCTTCTTTCTTGATGAGAGCTGTGCTGGATAAGGTAGCCTTGGTTGCAGTCCTCTGGTTCTCATTACTTCGCGTATTTCTTGCCATTCTCTTCTGGCTTGAAGTGTTTCCATTGAGAATTCAGCTGCTAGCCTTATTGGGGCTCCCTTGTATATTACTTCCTGTTTCTCCCTCGCTGCCTTTAAGACTCTCTCTTTGTCTTGAAATTTTGCCATTTTAATTATGATGTGTCTTGAGGTGGGCCTCTTTGGGTTCCTCTTGATTGGGACTCTCTGTGTTTTCTGGATTTGTGTGACTTTTTCTCTCATGAAATTAGGGAAGTTTTCCATCATCACTTGTTCAACTAGGTTTTCTATCCCTTGTTCTTCTTCTTCTCCTTCTGGTATCCCTATTATGCGGATATTATTACGTTTCATATTGTCTTGCATTTCTCTTAATCCCTCTTCATTTTTTCTGAGCCTCTTTTCCTTTTCTTGTTCTTTCTGGGTGTTGTTTTCTACTTTGTCCTCTAGCTCGCTGATCCGATATTCTGCTTCATTGATCCTGCTTTTCATTCCTTCTACTGTGTTCTTCAGTTCAGAAATAGCATTCTTCATTTCCTCTTGGCCTTTGTTGAGAGTTTCTATTTCCTTTTTCATGTTTATATAGTTTGTAGTGAGATTGTTGTAGCTTCCCTCTAGTTTCTAATAGCTCATTGTGAGTTCATTGAATTTCCTGATAATTATTGTTTTGAACTCACTATCTGATAGTTGAGTTGCCTCTATTTCATTTAGCATATTCCTGAGGCTTCCTCCTTTCCCTTTAATTGGGGATTGTTTCTTTGTTTTCTCATTGTTCGTGGGTTGCTGCTTGTTAGTCTCTGTTTCTTAAATTGATCTGTTCTGGTTCCCTGTAATGATGGTGTGAACTTCTGTGGTAGAATACTTGTGAGATTCAGTGGTGCAGTCTCCTTCGTGTATCGTGGTGTTCACAACTTCCCCCAACTCTTTTTTGTGGTCAGTTGGAGGAGTAAGACAAAATGGTTTAAGACAGCAGGACAGTATACTATGATGTTTACATTAGCAGCCAGTACAGAAGAGATGGGTTATCCTTTGGCTCCTTCTAGTGTTAACCATGATCCTCCACCCCACTATCCACGTTTTAGAAAGGATAGAAAGAAGGTAAGACTCTTATTGGGGACGAAAGGTTTGTTAGTTAGATCTAGCAAGCTGTGAGGCTGTGGGAGGTCAGATTCTAAGGTAGGGTTGGAATAAAGCTTAGTAAATAGGAGTAGTGTGTAAAAGAATAGAGACAATCCCCACAATAGTATAGTTCAGGAAATTGCAAAGTAGACTGAGATCAGGTAGGGGGGTTGAGTAGTATTTACAATTGTATGAACTAGGTCTTATTAACAGTAATAGTAAAGCAACAGTCTTGTGGCAGAATCTATGAGATCTAGATAACAAGAATAAGGAGTATAGAACCTTCAGAGGTGTATTAATGGAACACAGATGAAGGATAGTAAATTATCAACACACTGTGGCTGAGATACCGGGGGGACCTATCAAATGACAGTATAACCAGCCAAGCAAAGAAGTTTATATAGAAAGAAAAAGAAGACCAAAATACTATTAAAATAAAAAATGTTGGAAAAGTGAGAAAAAGATAATACAAATTTACAGTAACTTGCAAGATCAAAAAAAAGGAAAAAAAGCAGAAGATGGAATGCAGGAGAGATAAGTTTGGAGTGGAAGGAATAATATTAGGATGAATAGAAGAGAAACATAAGGGATTGAGAGATATAAAAATAACAAGAATTGAAAAATAAAATGTCACTTAAAACACAAGATAAAATCAATCAACCAAGCCCTGGCTGGCATAGCTCAGTGGATTGAGCACGGGCTGCGAACCAAAGTGTCGCAGGTTCAATTCCCAGTCAGGGTACATGCCTGCATTGCAGTCCATGACCCCCAGCAGCCGTACATTGATGTCTCCATCTCTCTCTTTCTCCCTCCCTTCCCTCTCTAAAAAATAAATAAATAAAATCTTTAAAAAAAAAGAATCAATCAACCGACAACAGCCAAAACAAAACAAAACAAAACAAAACAACCTCTTGTTAGTTTCTAACTGGCTAGACCAGTTTTTCTGATCTGGCTGGCTTCAGCTGGCTGAGGGACGTTTGAAATGCTTATCACTCTTCCCAGCCAAATCTCAGTAAGTCTCTCAGGTACTATCCCCAGGGCCAATCTGACTTTCCCCTACAGGACCCTGGGCACTCCTGAGCAAGCTCACTCTCTGGAGCTCACTGCCTTGTTCTCCCGGTCTCCGGGGTCCCCGCAGGGTTCCTGCAACTTTTTGGTTTCAGTATGCAAGCTCCCGGCATTTCATGGAGACTTGCCCTTCCTCCAAATTATGCCATGGTGAGCTCTATGATCTCAGGAAGCACCTGCAACCTTTTGGGATTCACTGTGCCATCTCTGGGGATTGTAAAAGGGCATGCCCATCCACCAAATTTTTGAGTTTCAGGCTCTAGGAATGCACTAAGCGCACGTCTGTCCCTTCCAGGTTCACAGCATGAGAGTCAGGATTCCTGATGGGGAGTGTGCTTCCACAGTTCAGCACTGTAGGCTCCAGAAACCTGAGAATTCCCACGCCCTTTTCTGGATCAGGGCTGCAATGTCTGAGGTTTCCACTGATCCACACTCCCACTGGGCTAGGGGTGTGGGCCCACTTCCAGGCCACCCCTGGTCATGCCAGCTGGAGGCCCTCACTTCTCCCAGGGCTATGGGTGGGTGTTCACAGTCCCTGGGTGATTTTTTTCCCCAGTCCAACTGGCCTTTCTGTGCCTTCTAGCAACACGTTCTCCCCTGGTGTTGCTCAACCCCCGTATTCCGGGGAGGGAGCAGCAACTCCCCTCTCCCGGGAGCCCTGAGGCAGACCCGGGAGCACCGGGCCTGGGGACTGCAATCCCCCTGGTCCCCGTGCTGATCCCTGGGCCCCTTTTGTCCTGAAGCAGTCTCCTTACCATCTGGATTTTCAATGATCACTATAATTTTTGATGTCCTGTTTTCAAAAATGTTTCAGTAACCTAGGCCACTTGCTCTGTTCCTCCACCAATCCTCGAGTTTCCCTTCTCTTCACAGAAGCCAAGAATCACGCTGCCTAGAGTAAACCCGCCACCTTTTCCCGAGAATTTTTAAAGAAACTGGCAAGCACATTCTAAAATTCATGTTAATTCCAAGAACCTAGAATAGTCAAATACAGTGTTTTTAAGGGGCATCCAATTGATTGATTGATTGCAAGGTCAGATCCTGTCTTTATTTAAAATTTCATATTTTGTTCAATATGGGTTTTTACACTAATTTTGACTTTTGAAATATTGCAGTAAAGTACTATTCTTTTGTTTACTGAATTTTTGGATGCCCACTTAATGTTTTTTCCAGTTTTATTGAGATATAATTGACATATAACAATGTATAAGTCTGATATACAATGTGATGATTTACTACACATATTCAAATACAATTTGAAAAAGAAGAATAAAGGTGGAATACTTACAACTGACTTCCAGGCTCATTATAAAGATACAGCGTTCAAGAAGTGTGGTATTGGCATGAATATAGGTAAATAGATCAATGGAAAGAGTAGAGAGTACAAAAATAGTCACACAGAATTGATTTTTGACAGATACACAGGCAATTCATTAGACAAAGGATAGTATTTTCAACAAATGGTGTTCAAATAATTAGATATCCATATGCAAAAAATAAATTTTGATGCATGCCTCTTCCCATTTTAAAAAATTAACTCAACATGATTATATACCTACATGAAAAATCTGAAGCTATAATACTTCCAAAAGAAAGCATAGTAGAAAATATTTTTTTTCTCTGAGTTAGGCACATCTTTCTCATATACTTATAACACTGAAAGCATGTTCTATAAAAAAATAAATTGTAAAACCACTGTGCACATACTGAGATTACCACACTAAGTTTATATATCAAAACTTTCATTTGTTTCCTTTTATTATTCTAATGTTTAATAACATATTTGGGAAGTAGTAGCACTTCCTTTTATATCTCATTTCTTTTCTACCTCTTTTACCACACTTTTTAATTCAAAAAATTCTTAGAGGCAAGATAATGTCTTAACCACCACATCAGCAAATATATTTTTAAAGTTGTCTTAGTGAGGGTCAAGTAGGAACTTTATTCCAATACTAAAAATTCTAGATGTCCCCTCACTTCTGTTCTTGCTGTGGTGGCACTATGGGGCAGTGAGTAGGCTATGGAATCATAAAGTCCTGGGTTTGAATGCTGGCACTTAACAGCCAAGTAACCTTGAAACCTTACTTGCCCTCCTTAGGTCTTCTTTTCCTTAAGAGTGCAAAGGAAAAATTTAAACCTACATTGTGTGGTTGCTTTAGGGGTTAGATTAAACTGCATATCAAACATCCCTGATACAATACCCACAGAGTAGGTGGTCCATAAAGGGGAAATATTGTTTTTGTTATTATGGCAGAACCAAGAAGAAATATATAAAACATTGGTAAATTGGACTTCATTAAATTTAAATCTGTTCTTAGTAAAATGCTATTAAGAGAGTGAAAAGAAAAACTTCAGATTGGGATAAATATTTGCAAATCTGTACTTAATGAAGGACTTATATCCAAAAAATATAAAGAACTTTCAAAAAGTATATAAACCAGTAACCATTAAATAAGTTAAATCAGTAGTTTTTAAAAAAAATTCCTTTAAAGAAAGACATTAGACTAAAATGACTTTACCATAGTTTTTTCTTTAAGCCAACCTTCAAAAATCAGCAGTGAAAGACAAATACCATATGATCTCACCTTTAACAGGAACCTAATCAACAATGCTGAAATTGAGAACAGGCTGACAGTGACCAGAGGGGAGAGGGGAAGGAACTTCAGGGGGAAAGGGTGAAGGGTTTGCAGGAACAAGTATAAAGGACACATGGACAATAACAAGGGGGTGGGAGTGGAAATGGGAGGGAGGTGGGGAGGGCTGGGGCATGGGCTGGGATGGAGGGAGAATGCAGAAAACTGTACTCCACCAGTTAAAGATAGAGGATAGGTAGGTAGATAGATGATAGATAGATAGATAGATAGATAGATAGATAAAATCATATAACCTCAACTTTCCTAGTGAAAAAATTAACTCATTTTTTGAAGTTAGAATAATCTGGATGCCCAAACCTTACCGAGACAGTATGTTAAAAATTTTATAGGCCAATTTTGATTGTAAGTAGAAATAAAAACTCTGAGCTAAGACACAAACAGATTTATTCCCTAATGTATGTTTTAAAAATATATTAACAAGGAGGTTTTTATCCCATTACTTCAAGAATGCTTTACTTGGGAGATCTGTTAATGTAATTCACCATAGTAATAGACAAAAAGGAGAAAAAAAATATGGTTATCTCAGTTGTAGAAAAAGCAACTGATGAACATAACACCCATTCACAATTAAAAAAAAAAACAATAAAAACACAACAGATACAGAGGTGGAAATGGTGTCTACCCAAAACCTACATCAAACCTAGTGCCATTATTATCCAACATATTGGATCTTTTAGCAATGTACTGAGATGATAAAAGGAAAACAGGAATAAAAATAGAAATAAAAGTAAAAATATAATTTGCAGAAAATATGGCTATCTATGTAAAAATATCTATGAAAATCTATAAAGGAACTATTAAAATAAAGAATTCAACAAGGTTGCTAGATGTGCTAGATACAAGAATTTGATATAAATTAGAATAGTGTTCCTATACAGTAGCAATTAGCAGTTAAAATATGATTTAAAAGAAGGATCTCACTTGCAATAGAAAAATATAAGGTATCTAATAATAAATCTATAACCAGTATTTTAATTAAAATAATAATATTCAGGGTGGGGCAAAAGTAACTTTACAGTAAGTGAGACAATTTTTGTAGTATTATTTATTAATTATTTTCCATACAAACAATTGTAAACCTACTTTTGCCCCACCCTGTATATTATCACATTTAAAATTAATTTCTATCTACTCGAGTATTAATACTTCTGTCTCCATTCAATCAAAAATTTGAGTATATACTATGTGCCAGGCACTGTTTTTAGGGCCAGAGATGTAGTGATGAATGAGACAAAGTTCTAGCCTTCATAAAACACATTCTAGTTTGAGGGAGTGATAACAAATAAGACAAGTAAAATATATAGCCTTATAAAAAGTACTTATAAAAAATAAATCAAGTTAAGGGAATGGATGGCAAAGGAAGTGGTATTTTAGAAGGAGTGGTAGAAGGGAGGGAGAAGACATATAGACACAGACATAATGAAGTGGGGAGTTTGCCAAGGGAATATCAGGCAAGGAGCAGGGATGTAAGGAAAGGAGAGCTTTCTAGGCAGAGAGGGCAGCAAGTGCTAAAGCCCCTAGCTGGGAAGAGCATGGCAGGTCTAAAAGAACAACACAAAGTTAGTGCGCCTGGAAAATTACTCAGGGAACAGATCATAAAGCCATTCCTGCAAGTCATCATAAAATATATAGATTTTATTTTAGTAAGATGGGGAAGCCATTGTGTCCTGAACACAGGAGTAGCATGATTTAGTTCGTGTTATAAAAGGTTCACTTTGATTTCTGTATTGTGAATAGAATGTAGGGTGGCAAGCATAGAACCAGGTAGGAGATTACAATAATCTAGGTGTAATCTAGATTACATAATCTAAGATCATGGTGCTCAGGATATAGGGTGGCAAGCATAGAACCAGTTAGGAGATTACAATAATCTAGGTGTAATCCAGATTACATAATCTAAGATCATGGTGCTCAGGAACAATGAAATGATGGTGGAGAAGGTAAGAAGTGGTACAATTCTGAGTATGTTTTGAAGACAAAGCCAAAGGATTTGCTAATAAATTGGATGTGGGGTGTGAGAAAAAGAGATAAATCCAAGAGAATCAGAGATAAAATTAGAGTTAAAGTTATGGCCAAGGTATTTTGGCTTGAGTAACTGGAAGGATAATTTTCCACCAACTAAAATGGGGTATGCTGGGAGTGGAGCAAATTTTTAAGGAAAAATCAGGGGTTCAGCATTGAATATATTAAGCCTGAGACATCTATTAGACATCAAAGTCTAGATGTCAAGAAGGAAGTTAGGTATATAATCTGTAATTTAGGGGAGATATTAGGTCTAGAGTGATAAATTTAGAAGTCATCAGTATATTAATGGTAATTAATATAATGAGACTAGATGAACTCACCAGGGGAATAGATATCAAAAAGAAAAGAGGAAAAGGAGCCATTGAGTAGTTAAGCGCCATCTTATTCATTTTGCATTCTGTTCTTGTGCATTTAGGTTTTTGGATCTAAGTGACAGACTATATGCTTTTCCTATTCAGCTTGGTATTTTCTCCTTTTGTCAATGTCAGTGTGTTTCCCTATAGTTTTTGTTGGAAACACCACTGGTTCCCTTGTCTCTGCCATCCTCAGCTTCTCAGACCTATTTTGATAAATTTGCTCATCTGCAGTCAATCTGGTGTCGGTTCCCAAAATAATTAGTAATGGAAGCATGAAGAGTTTCAGAAATAATAGTATCTTCCTCAGTGGGGCATAGGATGGAGTTTTTGTCCTGTTGGCTCAGAATAGAATTCCCTTCCCTAGAACTCTGCATCCCCCTCTGCCAGAATGAAGGATAAACCCTGAACATGTACCCACTTCCCCCTCTTAACGTGCACAGACTTGCTACCACTATCTACTTAAATTCTCCAGAACTATGTTCATTATGCCCTTCAACTTTGTGTTAGTTATCACAAGATCCCTGGAACTCCTTGGTAACTGCCCACACATCTCATGTTCTAATCCCATACAATTTTTGTGTATTTACCTAACCTATCTCCACCTCTTAGACCTCTCCAGAACCTGAAATCCTTCTACTGTGTCCTCTCAAACCATAGTCCCGGTTTGCCCAACACAGTTCTGATTTATGCATGGTGTGCTATTGTCCTGCCCAGTTTAACATTTGTCATTCTCAACAGTGTCCCAAATTGGATGATAAATTTATATAGTCACCCTATCTAGAACTCAAAATCTCCAGCAAAATTCCCTGTATCTTTTATTTGCTTGCTGAATGGTTCCCTCATTTTCTTGATCTGACTGAAAGCTGGATCTACCCAAGGGCCTTACAGCCTCCTTAAGTGGTGATTATTTTTTCTTCCACTGCCACTTCCAAATCATCCTCCCTTTCTCCTCACTAAAAATCCTGATCTTTGAATTACCTGTCACAGGATATATTATATATAATTAAATACATATAGCATACATGATTATAACTAATATACACACACAAGGTCTGTCCAGAAAAAGAAGTCTAGCCACTATTAATATAAAGGGAATGGTTTGTACAATATCGATATAAACTGGCAGCCAAGGAGAGTAGATTGGAATATGCATGAACAATGACGACTTCACTGTTCTAGTCAGTGGGGGTGGTAGACACCATTGAGTGAGCATGTGTACTATGTAGCTGTCACATTCAAAATGACTGAAAGAGTAGAGCAATGAACTGCATGAAGTTTTGTGTGAAGCTTGAACATTCCTCTGCAGAAACTACTCAGATTATTCAGAAGGCCACAGCTGTGGGCAACTGGTGGTTGGCAGCTTCATCACTATAACACACCCACTCATGTATCACATCTCCTGCAGAGTATTTTTTTTTTTTGGCAAAACATCAAATCACCCAGGTGACTCAGGCCTCTTACAGCCCAGATTTGGTGCCCTGTGACTTCTGGCTTTTCCCAAAACTAAAATCCCCTTTGAAAGGGAAGAGACTTCAGACCATCAATGAGATTCAGGAAAATACAACGGGGCAGCTGATGGAGATTGGGAGAGCTGTGTGAGGTCCCAAAGTGCCTACTTTGAAGGAGACTGAGGCATCATTGTCCTATGTACAATGTTTCTTGTATCTTCTTCAATAATGTCTCTATTTTTTCATATAGCATCACTGGATACTTTCTGGACAAACCTCATGCATTTGTAGCCTACTTTGCGGTAGTTATCTATAGACCCTCAGATGCCCCTCCAGTTTCTCAAAGAGTTTAGCTTTCTCAGTGTCACTCTCTCTGATTATTCATGTCTTAATTCTTTGTGATTTCAGTATCTCAATACCTGATCCTTCCAATGCCCTAGCTTCTCAGGCCCTTGAAACCCTCTCTTTCAGTTTTGTCCTCCATCTAATTGCAGTTACTTGCCTTTATCTTGTTATTAGCAATAACTCCTACCCCCTCCAATAACTGCAAAGCTGAACATGGTTGCAGAAAAAACACAAAATGACACTCTGCTTTAAATTCAAGACCACAAACCTGAAGTGGCACTTAATGTTGCCAGGAAATAACATAATATTATCCTAGCCCATTTACTCTCCTTGGTTTCCTAGACAACTATTTCATACCTTCTCTGCCTTCAAGCCTCTCTCAGCTCATGACCTTGCTTCTGATTTCACTTAGAAAAGAGGCAATCAGGAAAAAAACACAAATTTTTACCACTGCATCTACTCACATACCTAAATCTATGTAAATATGTAACTTTTTCTGCTATGAGTATGGACAAACTATCCCTGCTTCTAGCTAAGGCCACTGCTCACATACACTTGTTAACTAGATCCCATCCTCTCTCACAACTCTCTCCCCTCTTGCTTATTAACTATAAATTCTTTTTTACTCTCTAGGGGTTCTTCCCTCTCACCTTCAACCATGCTACTATTGCTCCCACTAAAAAATTTAAAAAGTCTTTTGAGCCACCTTCCCTTGCTTACTACCCACCCCATGTTTTTTTCTCTTTACAGCAAAATTCTCACTGGAATTGTCTATACTCAATATCTATCTTTTCCCATTCTTTTTAAAAAAAACACTCATTTTGAAATAATTATAGCTTCACAGGAAGTTGTGGAAATACTACAGAGAGGTCCTTTGTAAACTCCACTCAGATACCTACCACCCATAGTTAAATCTTACAAACTGTAGTATAACATTTAATCCAGGACATTGACATTGGTAGAAAGTGTGTGAATAGTTCAATGCTATTTTATCACACGTGTAGATTTGTGTAACCACCACTACAATCAAGATAGGAACTGTTCATCACCCTCTTGATAGTAACACCCTTCCCTTCCCTCCATCATCCCTAACTCCTGGCAACCACTAATCCGTTCTCCATTTCTATAATTTTCTCATTTTGAAAATGTTAAGTAAATGGAATCCTGTAATATGTGACCTTTTGAGATTGCTTTGTACACTTGCCATAATGTCATGGACATCCATTTAACTTATTGCATACATCAATCTCTTCTTTACCTTCCCCTCCTTCCTGTGTTTTATACAAAAACTGTGTGGGGGGGTGACAATGCATGGGAGTAGTGGCAACATCCCTGAGGCTACAAGTAGGTTTCCATCAGGTCATTCAGGTGCTGATCTTCTTGTCCAGCTCATGGCACTCCATGGTGCTGAGGTGAAAGCAGGAGTTGAGAAGCCAGGGAAGTGACAGTCCATGGCCACATCTTCCAGGGCAAGGGTTGAGGCATGCAGCAGGGTGGTTGGCAGGTTCTGCAGTATCAGCAGCTAATGGTAGGTCTTCTCCTGCTTGGGTGGCAGGAGTCGGATGCCGTCATCCATGTGACATGCTTTTTCTCCTATACCATTGAGTTTTGCTGGCCCTTTAGGCGATCACCACATGGGGCCCTATAGAACATTTTCACATGGAAGTCTTTCCAGCATTCTTCCCACAACAGCAAGCATATGCCCTGGAAACTGTCCTTGGCTTCCTGTAAGTATATGTACATTCCACAGGTATATGGCATTTTGTTCTCCGGGAGACACCCTGAAGCCCAGCTAGACATTGTCCTCTGTGAAGTCCATGCAGTATCCCTCAATGGGCTTGGTGTCCTGGGACCTGAGGCTCAGTATTTTTCTGTCCTCCTGGTAGTGTAGTAGGAAGATACTCTTCATGATGGCTGTGGCAAGGATGAAGTGCTTCATGCCAAACATTCAGTAAAGTATAGCTGGGTGCCCAGGAAGACCATGCCTCTCAGCTCACTGGCCTCAGGTTCTACAGGAATCCCTCTTCACTGATGGCCAACACCAGGCAGCAATTGCAGTGACACAAGTTGGTCATGAGTCCCATCTGTTCCTTCTCATACAGAACCTTGAACTCATTCTTAGTCATATGGCAAATGTATTTGTAGTTTATTAAGAAACTGCTGAACTATTTTCCAGAGTGTCTTACCATTTTACATTCCCACCAGAAAGGTAGGAAACATCCAGTTTTTCCACATCCTTGCCAGTATTTAGTATTGTCATGTTCATTTTTAGTTTAGCAGTTCTAGTAGGCATGTAGTGATAAATCATCATAGCCTTAATTTGCACTTACCTAAAGGTTAGAGATGTTGAGCATCTTTTTATGTGTTTATTTACCTTCTATACATCCTCCTCAGTGAAATGCTTCTTCATATCTTTCATTCACTTTCTAATTGAATTGTTTGTTTTCTTTTACTGTTCAATTTCAAGTGCTCTTTATATATTAATTCTATTCTTTTAGCACTTAAAAAATGCTGTGCCACTTCCTTCTGGCCTCCATGGTTTCAGATGAGAAACATCCCTTCCTTCATTCAAATATTTTCCCCACCCTCTTAGTAAGATGTCATTTCTCACTTAATGTTTTCAATATTTTTTTCTTTGTCTTTAGTTTTCAAAATTTTTATCATGGTGTATCTTGGCATGGATTTCATTGGGTTTATTGCTTGTGATTTACTCCGCTATTGAATCTGTAGGTTTATGTCTTTTCTCAAATTTTGGAAATTTTTAAAGTATATTTTATTGATTATGCTATTACAGTTGTCCCAATTTTGTCTCCCCTTTATCCCTCCCCCACCCTGCAACCCCCCACCCTCCATCATTCATTCCCCTTAGTTCATGTCCAGGAGTTGTACATATAAGTTCTTTGGCTTTTCTGTTTGCTACACTATTCCTTAACCTCCCCTGTCTATTTTACACCTACCATTTATGCTTCTTATTCCCTGTACCTTTTCCCTCCATTGCCCCCCTCCCCATTGATAATCCTCCATGTGATCTCCATTTCTCTGATTCTGTTCCTGCTCTAGTTGTTTGCTTAGTTTTTCTTTTTTAGGTTCAGTTGTTGATAGTTATAAATTTGTTGTCATTTTACTGTTCAAAGGTTTTGATCTTCTATTTCTTAGATAAGTCCTTTTAACATTTCATATAATGAGGGCTTGGTAATAATGAACTCCTTTAATTTGACCTTATCTGGGAAGCACTTTACCTGCCCTTTCTAAATGATAGCTTTGATGAAGAGAGTGATCCTGGATGTAGGTCCTTCCCTTTCATGACTTCAAATATGTCCTTCCAGGCCCTTCTTGCCTGTAAGGTTTCTTTTGAGAAATCAGCTGATAGTCTTATGGGCATTCCTATGTAGGTAACACTCTCCTTCCTCTTGCTGCTTTTAAGATTTTCTCCTTATCTTTAATCTTGGATAATTTCTTGATGATGTGCCTTGGTGTGTTCCTCGTTGGGTCCAATTTCTTTGGGACTCTCTGGACTTCCTAGACTTCCTAGAAGTCTATTTCCTTTGCCAGACTGGGGAACTTTTCCTTCACTATTTGTCCAAATAAGTTTTCAATTTCTTGCTGTTGTTCTTCTCCTTATGGCATCCCTATGATTCAGATGTTGGAATGTTTAATGTAGTCCCAGAGGTTCTTAAGTCTCTCCTCAATTTTTTTTGTATTCTTTTTTCTTCATTCTGTTGTGGTTGGATGGTTATTTCTTCCTTTTGTTCCAAATAGTTAATTTGAGTCCCAATTTCCTTCCGTTCACTGTTGGTCCCCCCTATATTTTGCTTTATTTCACTTTGGGTAGCCTTCATTTCTTCCTTCATTTTGTGATGGAGCTCAATCAATTCTGTAAGCACCCTGATTACCAGTGTTTTGAATTCTGCATCAGATAGGTTGTCTATCTCCTTGTCACTTAGCTCTTTTTCTGGAGTTTTGCTTTGTTCTTTCATTTAGGCCATATTTCTTTGTCTCAGTGCACCTGTTATGTTGTAAGTTGCAGGGAGGGGGGGAGCCTTAGGTATTGACCAGGGCAGGGCAACCCTCTTTGCTGCATTGTGGTGCTGTCTGTGGGAGAGTGGTCAGAGAGGAAACAATGCTGCTAGCTCACTCTGCTTTAGCCACACTTTCCAACGAACTCTCTCATGAGACTGGGCATTTCTCCCACCATTGCAACCCCCACAGTATTTTACAGCTAAAGGTTTTGAGTCTTTAGTTTCCCATTCAGCCACCCCCCCCCCCGTCACCCATGCAGTCCGCTGCCTTGCCCCATGGCTGCCCATCTCCGCCCCTCCTACCAGAATGGTTGAATATTTCTTTGACTCCTTGGTTATTGGAGTCCCATGCAGTTTGATTTTCTAGCACTTCTTGTTGTAATATTGTTTTTAAATTGGTTGTTATCCTTCTTTTGGTTGTGCAAGGAAGTGAAACATTTCTACCTATGCCTCCATTTTAGCCAGAACCATATTTTGGAAATTTTTAGCCATTGTATTTTTCAGTTCTAAAATTTTCATTTGGTTCTCCCTTATATTATCTATCAATATTTTTTTGCTGAGACTTTTTTTTCATTCATTTGAAACCTGTTCAGAATTGCTCTTTGAAGCACTTTTATGCTGAATGCTTTAAAATCCTTGTAATATGACTCTAATATCTGTGTCATGTGGGTCTTGGTTTCTATTGATTGATTTTTCTTACTTAAGTTGAGTTTTCTGTTTCTTGTTATAACATGTGATTTTCATTTACATCCTTGATATTTTGGATGTTATGTGATGAGACTCTGTACCTTATTTAAATCTTCTCTTAACAGGTGTCTGATACCATGTCAGGAAGTGGGTGCCACCTTGTTACTGCCAGGTGGAAGTGGAAAACCATGTTTTCTGCCTTATTTTCACACTGGGGGGTAGGTTAAGAGAGGCATCTTGATACTATTGGGAGGTGGTCAAAATTCAGGCTCCCCAGTAGGCCTCCACTGACATCATTCAAGTACTGTGTCATTCCTCAGATTCCAAGGTCCCTAGTCTGTTTTCCTTTCTTCATCTTTCAAAATCTTCTCATATTTGTTTTATACATAATGTACTCAGTGGGAAGAATAGGTATAAGTGCATTCACTCCATTGGATCAACTGGAAGTTATTCATCTCCCATTTTTCCTAAACACATTCTTATCAAGCTTCCATCTTCCATGGTTCTCCCCAAACTGAACTTGTCAAAGTCACCAGTGATTTCCACATTGCCAAATCTAATATTGTCCTTATTTTTCTTGACACATTGGTAACATTAAACTCAGTTGATCACTCCCTCATTCTTAAACAATTTCTTCACTGGGTTCAAGGATACCACACTGCTCTGGATTTTGTCCTATGTCATGGCTACTCTTTAACTTTCTTTTCCGTTTCTCCTTGGCTTTCTGATTTCTTATGGCAGTGCTCTGGGTCTCAGTCTTGTTATCTTCTCTTCTCTTGTCTCTATCTTCTTCCTTGGTCATCTCATCTGATCTCATGACTTTAAACATTTACTGTCAACCCTCAAATCTGTATCTTCAGTTCAAACCTAAACTACAAATTATACATACAGGTACCTATTTAATGTCTATACTTGGATATTTAATATATATTTCACATTTTAAAATGTTAAAAAGTTAATCTGTTTTTTTAATTATTTTATTGTTGTTCAATTACAGTTGTCTGCTTTTTCCCCATACCACTCCCCCAACCCCAGCCAAACCTCCCTCCCTCCCTTGCTTCAAAACTCCCCCTTGGTTTTGTCTATGTGTCCTTTATAGTAGTTCCTGAAAACCCTTCTCCCCACTGTCCGCTCCCTCCTCCCCTCTGGCTATTGTTAGATTGTTCTTAATTTCAATGACTCTGGTTATCTTTTGTTTGCTTTTTTCTTTTGTTGATGATGTTCCAGTTAAAGGTGAGATCATATGGTATTTTTCCCTCACCACCTGCCTTATTTCACTCAGCATAATGCTCTCCAGTTTTCCATCCATGCTGTCTCAAAAGGTAGGAGCTCCTTCTTTCTCTCTGCTGCATAGTATTCCATTGTGCAAATGTACCACAGGTTTTTGATCCATTCATTTACTGATGGGCACCTAGGTTGCTTCCAGCACTTGGCTATTGTAAATTGTGCTGCTATGAACATTGGAGTGCATAGGTTCTTTTGGATTGGTGTTTTAGGGTTCTTAAGATGTCACAGCAGTGGAATTGCTACATCAAAAGGCAGTTCCATTTTCAGTTTTCTGAGGAAATTCCTTACTGTTCCATTCCATACTGTTTTCCACAGTGGCTGCCCCGGTCTGCATTCCCACCAACAGTGCACTGGGGTTCCCTTTTCTCCACAACCTCTCCAACACTTGTTGTTTGTTGCTTTGTTTATGATGGCCATTCTGACTGGTGTGAAGTGGTATCTCATTGTGGTTTTAATCTGCATCTCTCTGATGGCTAGTGATGTTGAGCATCTTTTCATATGTCTCTGGGCCCTCTGTATGTTCTCCTTGGAGAAGTGTCTGTTCAAGTCCTTTGCCCATATTTTAATTGGGTTGTTTGTCTTCCTGGAGTGGAGTTGTGAAGTTCTTTATATGTTTTGGAGATCAAACCCTTGTCTGACATATCATTGGCAAATATGTTTTCCCATATGGTTGGTTTCCTTTTCATTTCACTGCTGGTTTCTTTAGCCATACAGAAGCTTTTTATTTTGATGAAGTCCCATTTGCTTATTCTTTCTTTTATGTCCCTTGCTCTAGGAGACATATTGGTGAAAATATTACTGTGTGGAATATCCAAGATTTTCCTGCCTACATTCTCCTCTAGAACTTTTATAAAAATATGCTCAGCCTTCTTTTTGGATTAATGGGGTTTGTGAGGGGAATTCCACATTATATCCTTTTTTATTGTTGTTCAGTTACAGTTGCCCTCATTTTCCCCCATTACTCTCTCATGCTCTACTCACCCCTACCTCCCACATTCAATCCTCCCCCCTCCCATTGTCTTTCTCCATGGGTCCTTTATACATGTTCCTTGATGACCCTTCCCCTTCTTTCCCCTGTTATCCTCTCCTTCCTCCCCTCTGGTTACTGTCAATTTGTTCTTTATTCCCATGTCTCTGGTTCTTTTTTGTTTGCTTGTTTGTTTTGTTGATTAAGTTCCACTTATAGGTAAGATCATATGGTATTTGTCTTGCACTGCCTGGCTTATTTCATTTAACATAATGCTCTCCAGTTCCTTCCATGCTGTTGTGAAAGGTAAAAATATGAAATGCTTCATGAATTTCTGTGTCATCCTTGCACAGGGGCCATACTAATCTTCTCTGTATCATTCCAATTATAGTGTATGTGCTGCCAGCAGGAGCACCATGTTATATCCTTTTTGGTTTATTAGATATAACTTGGGTTGCATTATCTTAGTTATTGTTTTAGGATTTACAATACACATCTCTAACTTATCACAACCAAACTTGAGTAAATATTGTAACCGTTCACATATAGTATTAAAACCTTACAACAGTGTCCTTCCATGTTTCCTCTCCTTGTCTTTATGTGACTGTTTTCATATATTTTGTTTCTACATATGTTATAAACCCCATAATAAATTGTTATATCCTTTTTTTACTCTTTCTGCTTGTTAAAAGGATTTTATTTATTTATTTTTAGAGACAAGGGAAGGGAGAAATAGATGGAGAGAAACATCAATGAGCAGTTGCCTCTCATGTGTCCCTTACTGGGAACCTGACCTGCAACCCAGGCATGTGCCCTGACTGGGAATTGAACCAGTGACCCTTTGGTTCACAGGCCGGCACTCAATCCACTGCACCATACCAGCCAAGGCTGTTCTTCTTTTAGCTTAAACTCTCCATTATCTATCCAAGAGAATTTTAAAATAAGAAAAGAAACTGTAGTTACCCACTTAGTTTACTTTTCCTTTTTCTTTTTTTTTTTCATTTTTCAATTTCTTCATTTATGAAGATTCAGGTTTCCACCTGGTATTTTCTTGATGCCTGAAATACTTCCCTTAGCATTTCTTGTAGTACTGATCCACTGCTGATACATTATTTCAGCTGTGCATATCTGCAAAAGATTGTGCTTTTCCTTCTTTTTGAAAATATTTTTGTTGCATATAGATCACTGATTGTCAGTCTTATTTTCAGTCCCTTATATATGCTGTTTCACTGTTTTCTGACTTAAATGTCCTCTAGTAAGAATATGTATCATTTTCATATTTATTCCTATGTATATAAGGTGTCTTTTTCTGGTCCCTTTTTAGTTTTTTTTTTCTTTATCACTGTTTTTTGAGCAATTTTATTGTGACATGCCTTGTAGTTTTCTTTGTGATTCTTGTGCATTGAGCCCACTGAGTTTTTTTTTAGATTTGTGAGTTTATATATTTATCATATCTAAGAAAATTTTAGTCATTATTTGTCCAAATAATTTTTCTTTGCTCTCTCCTCTCCTGGGAATCATACATATATTAGGCTACTTGTGATAATCCTACAACTCACTATTGTTCTGTTCATTTATTTTCACTTCTCCTCTGTCTTTTTAAAATAATTTTCAGTGCCATGTTCTCAAATTCACTAATCTTTTTTATTGAAGTGACTAATCTGTTCTCAATTTCATCCAGTGTATTGTATATCACAGACATATATTTTCATACCTACAAATTCAATGTGAATCTTGATTTACATCTTCAATTTCTCTCCTTAACATACTCATGATTTTCTCTACATATGTAGAATATACTATTTATAACAATTGTTTTAATGGCCTTGTATACTAACTCCATTCATCTGTTCCATTTCTAGGTCTTTTCCTTTTGATTATATTTTCCTTGTTATGAGTCATATTTTCCTGCTTCTTTGCATATCTGGAATTTTTTATTGAATGCCAACCATTGTATATTTTATGTTGATTGGCATTAAATATTCTGTATATCTTTTTTTAGATTTTAAAAAGATTTTATTTATTTATTTTTAGAGAGGGACGGGAGGGAGAAAGAGAGAGAGAGAGAAACATCAATGTGCGCTTGCTGGGGCCATGGCCTGCAACCCAGGCATGTGCCCTGCCTGGGAATCGAACCTGCAATGCTTTGGTTCACCAGCCAGGGCTATTCTGTATATCTTTTAATACTTATTAGCTGTTTCTGGGATGCAGTTAAGTTACTTGGAAAGAGTTTGATCCTTTTGAGACTTGCTTTTAATCTTTGTAAAGTAGAATCTGGAAAAATAAATAAAAATGAAATTGAACTTTCTGTGTTGCAAAAAACAGAAAGACACATTTTCTTCTTCCCTTTTCTTAGACTAATTTCTTAAGAAATCTAGTATTTATGAATCCTTCCTCTGTCCCTTTAGTATGTATATAAATATTTTCAAAGACTAAATAAGGCTCCTTGCCAGCCTTATAATCCAGATTTTTTTCCCTAAGGGACTAGGAGCCATCTCTTTGAAATGTAAATATCAAGGAAGATGTCATCCTAGGAGATTAGCTAGGTACCTTGCTCTAAGCTGTAAGCACTTGTATGTCATAGAGATATGAGAAGATTTTTTCTTCACATAAAGGCAATTAACTAGAAGGGTGTCTTCTCCAATTACCAGGTGAACTTAGGATGAACCATGAAAGAATATATAATAAACAGTGTTTTAAGTCCTCTTACATAGGGATAACTTATCATTCATTTAGTATTTATTTCTGTTCTTTGCAATCACATTAGCAGATTGCCTGTAATACATCACAGTCTGGTTTAATGCTTACTCAATAATGAAACACTTTTCTTTCTTTTATATATTGGTGGGGAGGATTTCCTTCATTGGCAGGTAAGTTTATGGTTAATTTTTTCCCTATAGATCAGAGCAGCATGTTAATATTGTCCTCTGCTGAAGCAGCACTTTTCTAGGTACTCCACCCAAAGCCCTAAGTATTTAAAGATTTCTCCATTTTGTGAGTGAAGTTGCAGGGGGGATGTGAAGGGATTAAGACCTACAAATTGTGAGGCCCAAAGATGGTAGCTGAGTAGGTGGAAGCTGAGCCCACTTGCTAGCTCCCCCAGAATGGATTTTCAGCTGATCTTCTGACAAGTGACCTGAACAATCAACAGAACCTCAACTGATATGATTTTTTAAAGTCAAAGAGTACAGAGGATGCTTTGCACCATCTGGTGAGAGATTTTATAAATTGAAGGGGAAATACCCTGTGTGAGGCACCTGCAGCAGAGAAGAGACCAGACAGAAAACACAGCTTAGTTGCTCCTTCCCCTCCCAGAATACAGGGTCCAGGTCCTGCACAGGGAACCCCAACCCTAATCTGGAGAGACTTGAGAGGATAAACAGAGTCTGGGAGACTCAGGCTACACACACACAGCAAGCAGCACATCCATAGGTGCAGCAACAACCAGGAGAGTTCCAGAGAGAAATTCTGTCTCCTAAAACTGTCAGAGGAACTGACAGGCTGTGGCCAACCCTGACTGGGAGAGACTTTTTGTTTTGGGGGGAGGTTGAGTGCATGAAAAACTCCATGTACTGGTTAGTGATGTGACACTGAGGTGTGAGTGCAACATACAGACATTTTAAAAGGGGAGGAGAAGTGTGACTGGGTAGGGACCCTCCACACGTGTACACCTGCCCTGCCAAAAAAGAAACCAGATTGAAACCACAGTTTGTTCCCACTGAATCCAGCTGGGCAGAAAGATAAGAAAGGTGCAAGGCAGAGGGATTGTGGGGCACCCCTAGCAAGGCTGGCATGCAGTGGGCTGTGCCAAATGGAGGACTTGCATCTGAATCTCCTGCAAGAGCAGTGGTCTGGCAAGCCTTAAAGAAGGCTCATCAAGAAAAAAAGAGAGAAGACCCAAAAAACACACAATCAGAAGTGAAAGAGAAGAGATTACAACTGATACCACAGAAATACAAAGGATTGTAAGAAATTACTATGAAGAACTGTATGCCAATAAATTTGAAAACCTAGGTGAAATGGACAAATTTCTAGAAAAATATCATCTTCCAAAACTGAATGAAGAAGAAGCAGAAAGCCTGAACAGACCAATAAAAGCAAATGAAATTGAAGTATTAATAAAAAAAACTCCTGATAGACAAAAGCCCTGGACTGGATGGTTTTGCAGGAGAATTTTTATAAAGCATTTAAGGAGGAGCTAACCCCTATCCTTCACAGACTATTCCAAAAAATCCAAAAAGATGGAAGGCTACCAAACTCTTTTTATGAGGCTAGCATCATCCTAATCCCAAAACCAGATAAAGACACAACAAAGAAAGAAAACTGCAGGCCAATATCGCTGATGAACATAGACACTAAAATCCTCAACAAAATATTGGCAAACAGCATCCAATAATACATTAAAAAGATCATACACCATGACCAAGTGGGATTCATCCCAGGGATTCAAGGATGGTGCAATATTCGTGAATCAATAAATGTAATACATCACATAAACAAAAGCAAAGACAAAAATCACATGATCATATCAATAGATGCGGAAAAGCATTTGATAAGGTACAGCACCCATTTATGATAAAAACACTCAGAAAAGTGGGAACAGAGGGAGCATTCCACAACATAATAAAGGCCATATATGAGAGACCTACAGCCAACATCATACTCAATGGGAAAAAACTAAAATCTTTTCCACTAAGATCAGGAACAAGACAAGGCTGTCTACTTTCACCACTTCTATTCAATATAGTATTGGGAGTTTTAGCTACAGTGGTCAGACAAGAAAAGGAAATAAAAGGCATCCAAATCAGAAATGAGGAAACAAAACTGTCACTGTTTGCAGATGACATGATGGTGTACGTAGAAAATCCTATAGACTCGGTGAAAAAACTGCTTGACCTAATAAATGAATTTGGCAAAACAGCAGGATACAAAGTCAATATCCAGAAATCAAAGGAATTTTTGTATGCCAATAATGAAGCAGCAGAAGCAGAAATCAAGAAGAAAATCCCATTTCATACAGCAAAAACAAAAATACAATACCTGCGAATAAACCTAACCAAAGAGGTAAAAGACCTGTATTCAGAAAACTACATAACACTGAAGAAAGAAATCAAGGAACACACAAACGAATGGAAATATATACTGTGTTCATGGATTGGAAGAACTAACATCATCAAAATGTCCATAACACCCAAAACAATTTACAGATTCAATGTAATACCTATTAAAGTACCAATGGCATATTTCTTTTTTTTTTAATTTCAATCATTGTTCAAGTACAGTTTTCTCCCCCCTACTCCCGCCAATGGCATATTTCAAAGACATAAAACAAACACTTCAAAAATTTATATGGAGATCTAAGATGGCATCGGAGTAGGAAGGAGCAGATTTGGCTTTCCTCTGCTCAGGGGAGAGAGTCCTGACCGATCTTTGGAGTAGAAAGGCAAGCAACCAACATATTTCAGCATTTTTGAAAACAGAGGACCAAGGATTGTGGCAGAACCGAAAGAACAAAGAACGGATCCTAGGGGGAGTGCTGCATCAAGGTAGGCTCCCAGGACAGGCGTGTGGTCCCGGGGCTGCAGCCCCAGGCCCGGGGGCCGTGGCTGGGTTTACCGTAGGGTTAGTGGGAGAGAGCCAGGTCAACTGCTCCCTCCCCAGCCGAGCAAGGTCTGGGCGGCTCTGGGAGGAATCCAGGTGCTGGCAAACACACCGGGTGGCGAGCAGCTTTGGAGGCGGTGAACTCCAGAGCCGAGTCACACTGCGGACCAGGACTCCCAGAGTCACCGTTCTGGCTGGAGCTTTGGCGGTGAGAGAAGCTGGGCCACTGTGGAGAGCGGCGGGCTCGATCGGGAGGAATTTCCCAAGAGGAAGGAGTGAATGGACACAGACACTGTTTGGGGAATTCTCCTGAAGTGATCAGTGGCTCTGGCCTGTCTGCTCCCCAGCTGTGAGCGCACAGGCGGCGAACGGGCCGTGCCCGCCCGCGGGGGCACCGGTCGCGCAGGGCGGCGACGGGCCGCGGAGCCAGTGCAAACCCCACGGGCCTTGGAAGAAAAGCCAAACAAGTCATCCTTCAGCCTCCCTCAAGCAGCAAGAGCAGAAAAACCGGTTTGGCCACTTTGAAATCAAGAGACTTTTTAATTTGATTCTATTTTTTTAACAATTTTTAATTTTTTAAGTTTTATTGTTTTTATTCTCTTTTGATTTCTTTTTCCTCTCTTACCTGATTTCTTGTTTTATTCCTTCCTCCTTCCTGTCCTCCAATTTTATCTCTTCTTCCTGCCTTCGTCTGCCTTTTCTATTTTTTACTTTTTTAAATTTTTTCCTAAATACCTACAAGTGAGACAAAATCCTGGATCAGTGAAAAGACCAAAGTTGAACCCAAAGAAGGGGCATCACAACAGCTGGGACAGTGAGATAAATGTCACTCTGCTATTACAGAGAACCTGCAAGTTATTGCATATTTGTATTATTATTATTTTTCCAGTGTTCCTACATCTTTTTTTTAACAATATTTTTATATCCCTCTTATTTTTGTATAGCCTGCTTTGCTAGGCTGGTTTTACTGTATGACCTGACAGCTTTCCCCGATATCTCTTTCTATGACGTATTACTAATCTACTGTCCATTAACTCACCTGTGTCCTATCAGCATACTACTCAATGTTCTGTACTCCCTATCCTTATTACCTAGATTTCATAGACTCTGCCATATGAATGTTGCCATAATATTATTGTAAATAACTGCTGTTCCATGCAATTGTAATTACTTCACAACACCCCCCCCCCCAGATCTTAGCCCATTTCAAAGTTTCCTGAACTCTATTACTCTAGTGGTTGACTCTATTCTCTCACACACTACACCTATTTACTATCCTTTACTCTCACCTTACCCCAGAATCTGACCGCCCACAACCTCTCTGCTTTATAGATCCAACTCACAATCCTTCCTCCCCCAACAAGAGTCTTATCTTCTTTCCATCCTTTCTAAAAATCAGCTAGCTGGGTGGAAGACCACAGTTAACACTATACATAGTGAAAGGATCTCCTATATCTTCCCTACTTACTACTACTGTAAATAGCATAGAATTCTCTGTTGCTGTCTTAAACCATTTTGCCTTCCCCTCCATCTGATGACAAACAAGAATAGGTGGAGGAGGTGAACACCAGGATACCCACTGGAAGAGGAAACCCAACAAAAAAGGAACCACTAACAGATAGCAGCAGAAGAAGGTGAAGGAGGGAGTAGTAACCACACAAACCTCAATCCAGGACTTATCTGGAAATACAACTAAACAGTAGAGACAGTACCCAATACAAACAACTGAACAAGATTTCTTTAAACCTTGTACACACAGAAGAACCAGCCTCAACACAACCTGCCCTCACCAGCACAACAAAATACAGAAGGTGGTGGACAGAGTGACCCACATTTAACCAGCTGGCGGGAAGGAACCGCCAAAGAAAGACTCAACAACAATCAAAACCCAAAGGCAAACACAAAGCCAACTTAAACAACAGCCCAAGACCAGCGAGCTTGGGGGGTCAAGGAAACAGCACCACTGAAACTCACTGCTACCCTACTAAAGAAGTTCACATCATAAACCCAGGGAGCCAGAGCAGATCAATATAAGAAGCTGAGGCGAACAAGAAGAGTCCCACAAACAATGGGAAGACAAAGAAATAACCCC
The DNA here is from genome assembly GCF_004126475.2 of Phyllostomus discolor. Lineage (NCBI taxonomy): Eukaryota > Metazoa > Chordata > Mammalia > Chiroptera > Phyllostomidae > Phyllostomus > Phyllostomus discolor. The sequence goes on along the minus strand of NC_050198.1, from coordinate 32,477,973 downwards.
CAAATGAAAGGAAAGGAGGAAGCCTCAAAAAGAATGCTGAATGAAACAGAGGCAATTCAACTATCAGATATTGAATTCAAAGCAATGATTGTCAGGAAGCTCAATGAGCTCACAATGAGTTACGAGAGTCTACAGGGAAGCTACAATGAACTCAATGAAAACTACATCGGCATAAAAAAGGAAATAGAAACTCTCAACAAGGGCCAAGAGGAAATGAAGAATACAATCTCTGAAATGAAGAACACAGTAGAAGGAATGAAAAGCAGGATCGATGAAGCAGAAGATCGGATCAGCGAGCTAGAGGACAAAATAGAAGAAAACACCCAGAAAGAGCAAGAAAGGGAAAAGAGGCTCCGAAAGAATGAAGAGGGATTAAGAGAAATGCAAGACAATATGAAACGTAATAATATCCGTATAATAGGGATACCAGAAGGAGAAGAAGACCAAGGGATAGAAAACCTAGTTGAACAAGTGATGATGGAAAACTTCCCTAATTTGATGAGACAAAAAGTCACACAAATACAGGAAACACAGAGAGTCCCACTCAAGAGGAACCCAAGGAGGCCCACCTAAAGACACATCATAATTAAAATGGCAAAATTTCAAGACAAAGAGAGAATCTTAAAGGCAGCAAGGGAGAAGAAGGAAGTAACATACAAGGGGGCCCCAATAAGGCTAACAGCTGACTTCTCAATGGAAACGCTCCAAGCCAGAAGAGAATGGCAAGAAATAATCCAAGTAATGAGAACCAGAGGCCTGCAACCACGACTACTTTACCCAGCAAGGCTCTCAATTAAGATAGAAGGCCAAATAAGAAGCTTCTCAGACAAAAGAAGTCTAAAAGAATACACCTCCACTAAACCACCTCTGCAAGAGATGCTGAAGGGACTGCTTTAAGGAAAGAAAGGAAAAGAGAGAGTCAGAGAGGATCACACATACAGAAAAGGCAATGAATAAGTACCTATCAATAATAACCATAATAGCAAATGGACTAAACGCTCCAATCAAAAGACATAGAATAGCTGATTGGATAAGAAAACATGACCCACACATATGCTGTCTACAAGAGACCCACCTCAGGATAAAAGATCTGCACAGGTTGAAAGTGAAGGGCTGGAAACAAATTTTCCAAGCAAATAGACAGGAGAAAAAAGCCAGGGTAGCAATACTCATATCTGACAAAATAGACTTCCAAAGAAGATCCATAAAGAGAGACCCAGAAGGTCATTTCGTACTACTCAAGGGAAGAATTAACCAAGAAGACATAAATATAGTAAATATATATGCACCCAACATAGGAGCACCTAAATACATAAAGAAAATCTTAGAGGACTTCAAGAAAGATATGGACATCAACACAATTATTGTGGGGGATTTTAACACCCCTCTATCAAAAATGGACAGATCTTCCAAACAAAACATCAACAAAGATATTGTGGCATTGAGCAATACCCTAGACGAACTGGGCTTTACTGATATTTACAGAACCCTCCATCCCAAAGAAGCTAAATACACATTTTTTTCAAATGTACATGGAACATTTTCAAAGATTGACCACATGATAGGACACAAAACAAGCCTTAACAATTTCAAAAAAATTGAAATCATACCAAGCAATTTCTCGGATCACAAGGGACTGAAACTAGAAACCATCCCCAAGGGAAAAAAACCAAAATACTCAAATTCATGTAGATTAAACAGCATGCTATTAAACAATGAATGGGTCAAGAATGATATTAGGGAAGAAATCAAACGGTTTTTGGAAACAAATGAAAACGAACTCACAACAACCCAAAATTTATGGGACACAGCCAAGGCAGTCCTGAGAGGGAAGATCATAGCGATACAGGCCCACCTAAAAAAGTTAGAAACATTTCAAACAAACAACCTAACCCTATGTCTACAAGAACTTGAGGAACAACAACAAAGACAGCCCAGAGCAAGCAGAAGGAAGGAAACAACCAAGATCAGAGCAGAATTAAATGACATAGAGACTAAAAGCACAATTCTAAAGATCAATGAATCCAAGAGTTGGTTCTATGAAAAGATAAACAAAATCGACAAGCCTTTAAGCAGACTCATCAAGAAAAAAAGAGAGAAAACCCAAATAAACACAATCAGAAATGAAAGAGGAGAGATTACAACAGATACCACAGAAATACAAAGGATTGTAACAAATTACTACAAAGAGCTGTATGCCAAGAAATTTGAAAACCTAGATGAAATGGACAAATTTCTAGAAAAATATAACCTTCCAAAACTCAATAAAATGGAAGCAGAAAGCCTCAACAAACCAATAACAGCAAAAGAAATTGAAGCAGTAATCCAAAAACTCCCAACACACAAAAGCCCTGGACCAGATGGTTTCACAGGAGAATTCTACAAAGCATTTAAGGAAGAACTAACACCTATCCTTCACAGACTATTTCAAAAAATCCAAAAAGCTGGAAGGCTACCAAACTCTTTTTATGAGGCCAACAACATCTTAATTCCAAAACTGGATAAAGACACAACGAAGAAAGAAAACTACAGGCCAATATCGCTGATGAACATTGACGCTAAAATCCTCAACAGGATACTGGCAAACCACATCCAACAGTACATTAAGAAGATCATACACCATGACCAAGTTGGATTCATTCCAGGTATGCAAGGATGGTACAATATACGCAAATCAGTAAATGTACTACATCACATAAACAAAAGCAAAGACAAAAACCACATGATCATCTCAATAGATGCAGAAAAAGCATTTGATAAGGTACAGCACTCATTTATGATAAAAACACTCAGTAAAGTGGGAATAGAGGGAGCATTCCTCAACATAATAAAGGCCATATATGAGAAACCTACAGCCAACATTATACTCAATGGGCAAAAATTAAAATCTTTTCCACTAAGAACAGGAACAAGACAAGGATGTCCACTTTCACCACTTCTATTCAATATAGTAGTGGAAGTTCTAGCCACAGCATCAGACAAGAAAAAGAAATAAAAGGAATCCAAATCGGAAAGGAGGAAACAAAACTGTCACTGTTTGCAGATGACATGATAGTGTACATAAAAAATCCTATAGACTCCACCAAAAAACTGCTTGACCTAATAAATGAATTTGGTAAAACAGCAGGATACAAAGTCAATATCCAGAAATCAAAGGCATTTCTGTACACCAACAATGAAACAGCAGAAGCAGAAATCAAGAAAAAAATCCCATTTGAAATAGCAAAAAGGAAAATAAAATACCTAGGAATAAACCTAACCAAAGAGGTAAAAGACCTGTATTCAGAAAAGTACATAACACTGAGGAGAGAAATCAAGGAAGACACAAACAAATGGAAACATATACCGTGTTCATGGATTGGAAGAATTAATATCATTAAAATGTCCATACTACCAAAAGCAATTTACACATTCAATGCAATACCTATTAAAGTACCAATGGCATATTTCACGGACATAGAACAAACACTTCAACAATTTATATGGAACCATAAACGACCCCGAATAGCTGCAGCAATTTTGAGAAAGAAGAGTAAAGTAGGAGGAATCACAATACCTGACACTAAACTATACTACAAGGCCACTGTAATCAAAACAGCCTGGTACTGGCATAAAAACAGGCACATAGACCAATGGAACAGAACAGAGAGCCCAGAAATAAACCCAAGCCTCTATGGTCAATTAATATTTGACAAAGGAAGCAGCAACATAAAATGGAATAAAAATAGCCTCTTCAACAAATGGTGTTGGGAGAACTGGACAGCTGCTTGCAAAAAAATGAAACTCGAGCACCAACTTACACCTTATACAAAAATAGATTCAAGGTGGATAAAAGACTTAAATATAAAGTGTGACACCATTAAAGTCCTAGAAGAGAACATAGGCAGGAAAATCTCAGATATTTCATGCAGAAACTTTTTTACTGACTTGTCTCCTAGAGCAAGGGACATAAAGGAAAGAATAAACAAATGGGACCTCATCAAAATTAAAAGCTTTTGCACAGCTAAGGAAAACAGTATCAAAATAAAAAGAGAACCAACTGTATGGGAAAACATATTTGCTAATGATACCTCAGACAAGGGTTTAATCTCCAAAATATATAAAGAACTTACACGACTCCACTCTAAGAAGACAAGTAACCCAATTAAAAAATGGGCAAAGGACTTGAACAGACACTTCTCCAAGGAGGACATACAGAAAATCCAAAGACACATGAAGCGATGCTCAATATCGCTAGCCATAAGAGAGATGCAGATTAAAACCACAATGAGATAGCACTTCTCACCAGTCAGAATGGCCATCATAAACAAAACAACAAACAACAAGTGTTGGAGAGGATGTGGAGAAAGGGGGTCCCTAGTGCACTGTTGGTGGGACTGCAGACTGGTACAACCACTATGGAAAGCAGTTTGGAACTTCCTCAGAAAACTAAAAATGGATCTGCCTTTTGACCCAGCAATTCCATTGCTGGGACTCTATCCTAAGAACACTAAAACACCAATACAAAAGAACCTTTGCACCCCGATGTTCATAGCAGCACAATTTACAATAGCTAGGTGCTGGAAGCAACCTAGGTGCCCATCAGTAAATGAATGGATCAAAAAACCATGGTACATTTACACAATGGAATTCTATGCAGCAGAAAGAAAGAAGGAGCTCATACCCTTTGCAACAGCATGGATGGAGCTGGAAAGCATTATGGTAAGTGAAACAAGCCAGGCAGTGAAAGGCAAATACCACATAATATCACCTTTAACAGGAATCTAAACAACAAAACAAAACAAAACAAAACAAAAAACTAGCAAAATATAACCAAAGACACTGAAATAGGGGATAGTCTGACAGGGGCCAGAGGGGAGAGAAGAGGGAATTTCAGGGGGGAATGGGTAGGGATTACAGGAACAAATTAGGAGGACACATGGACAGAAACTAGGGGTGGGGGGTAATGGGGGGAAGGGGGGAGGGTTGGGTTGAGGGGCTGGAATGGGAGTAGGGGGGAGAAAACTGTACTTGAACAATGATTGAAATAAAAAAAATAAAAAAAAATTTATATGGAACCATAAATGACCCTGAATAGCTGCTGCAGTTTTGAGAAAGAAGAGTAAAGTAGGAGGGATCACAATACCTGGTTTTAAACTGTATTACAAGGCCACTGTAATCAAAAGAGCCCGGTACTAGCATAAAAACAGGCACATGGACCAATGGAACAGAACAGAAAGCCCAGAAATAAACCCAAGTCTCTAAATTCAATTAATATTTGACAAAGGGGGCAGCAACATAAAATGGAGTAAAAATAGCCTGTTCAGCAAATGGTGTTGGGGGGACTGGAAAGCTACATACAGAAAATGAAACTCGAGCACTGACTTACACCTTACACAAAAATAAATTCAAGGTGGATAAAAGACTTAAATATAAACCGCGACACCATTAAAGTCCTAGAGGAGAACATAGGCAGGAAAATCGCAGATATTTCACGCAGAAACATTTTTACTGACATGTCCCCTAGAGCAAGGGACATAAAGGAAACAATAAACAGATGGGATCTCATCAAATAAAAAGCTTCTGCACGGCTAAAGAAAACAGTATTAAAATAAAAAGAGAACCAACTGTATGGGAAAACATATTTGCCAATGATACCTCAGACAAGGGTTTAATCTCCAAAATATATAAAGAGCTTACATGACTCCACTCTAAGAAGACAAGCAACACAATTAAAAAATGGGCAAAGCACCTGAACAGACACTTCTCCAAGGAGGACACACAGAGGATCCAGAGACACATAAAAAGATGCTCAATATCACTAGCTATCAGAGGGATGCAAATTAAAACCACAATGAGATAGCACTTCCCACCAGTCAGAATGGCCATCATAAACAAAGCAACAAACAACAAGTGTTGGAGAGGTTGTGGAGAAAAGGGGACCCTAGTACACTGTTGGTGGGACTGCAGACTGGTACAACCACTATGGAAAGCAGTATGGAACTTCCTCAGAAAACTAAAAATGGAACTGTCTTTTGACCCAGCAATTCCACTGCTGGGATTATATCCTAAGAACCCTGAAACACCAATCCAAAAGAACCTATGCACCCCAATGTTCATAGCAGCACAATTTACAATGGCCAAGTGCTGGAAGCAACCTAGGTGCCCATCAGTAAATGAATGGATCAAAAAACTATGGTACATTCACACAATGGAATTCTATGCAGCAGAAAGAGAGAAGGAGCTCCTACTCTTTGCAACAGGATGGATGGAGCTGGGAAGCATTATGCTAAGCAAAATAAGCCAGGCAGTGAAAGACAAATACCATATGATCTCACCTTTAACAGGAACCTAAACAACAAAACAAACAAACAAGCAAATTATAGTCAAAGACATTGAAATAGAGGACAGGCTGCCAGTGACCAGAGGTGAGAGGGGAGGGGATTTCAGGGGATCTTCAGGGGAGAATGGGAAGGGTTCACAGGAACAAATATAAAGGACACATGGACAAAAACCAGGGGTAGGGGGTGGAAATGGGAGGGAGGTGTGGAGGTATGGGTGGGTGGGCTGGAATGGGAGTAAAGAACAGAAAACTCTACTTGAACAATGATTAAAAATAATTTTAAAAAAGAAAAAATATTAAAAATGGAACTGCCTATTGACCCAGTGATTCCAGTGCTGGGAATATACCCTAAGAATCCCAAATGACCAGTTCAAAGGAGTGTATGCAACCCTATATTCATAGCAGCACTATTTACAATAGGCAAGTGCTGGAAACAGCCTAAGTGCCCAGCAGTAGATGAGTGGATTAAAGAAACGTGGTACATTTACACAATGGAATACTATGCAGCAGAAAGAAAGAAGGAAGTCCTACCTTTAGCAACAACATGGTTGGAACTGTAGACTGTTATACTAAATGAAATAAGCCAGTTGGTGAAAAGTAAATACCATATGATCTCACTTAAAAGAGGAATCTAATGAACAGAACAAACTAACAAGGAAGATAGAACCAGAGACATGGAAACATGGAACACACTGACAGCTGCTAGAGGGGAGGGGAGAAGGAGGCAGTGGTGGAAAGAAGAGGAAAGGATTAGTCAAAGGACATGTATGAATGACCCATGGTCTTGGACAACAGTGTTGGGGTTAACTGTGGGAATGGGATGTGGGCTGGGTGGAGGAGGGCAGAAGCGAACAAGTGGCACAACTGCAATAGAATAAGCAGTAAAAAAGATAGTATCTCCTGATATTTTTTAAAATGATGTGCAAATCACCAGTTATAAAAACAGTCTTTGGGATGTAAAGTACAGCATACGGAAAATAATCAGTAATACTCTAATAATAATTGATATCAGGTGGGTACTAGCTTTATCAGGGTATTACTTTGTGAGGTATATAAATGTCTAATCACTATGTTGTACACCTCACACTAATATAACATTGTACATCAACTGCAATTGAAAAATTAAAAATTATATTCAAAATATTTCTCCACTCTGGATATTTGGGATATTAAGTCTTCCCAGTTCTGTTTGAACTCGAAAACTTGTTCTCCATGCTTACGTTTTATGATTTATTTTCTGGCATTGGGTAGTTTTCTCACATACATATGCTAATCAGTACTCAACTGAAGTCTCTAAGAGAACCAACATACACTACTGTGTCCTGGGCATCTAATCACCTTCTCCTTGAATTTTCAGCTCTGTCTTCTTGACTCAGGGAGACTTCCAAACTGTTCAGATCCCCCCTGCCTGTGCTGTGACCTGAAAACTCCCCAGGCAGTATGCTGAAGTAATTATAGGGCTCATTTTGTTTTCTTCTCTCTCAAGGATCAGTGTCCTTTTCTGCCTGATGTCCAATGTCTGAAAGCCATTGTTTTATATAATTTATCCATCCTTTTTAGTTGTTTAAGGCAAGAGGACAAACCCAGTACCTTTTACTCCATCATGATCAGAAGAGAAAGTCAATTTTCTTTGAACCATATTTTCTTCTTTTTCCCCCTCCTTTCCTGTATCTCTGAGATTAATCCTTCTTTAAAATTCCTGCTTATTTCCTGTATCTCTGGGATTAACCCTTCTTTAAAATCCCTGCTTATGTCTCTGATTTTGAAGTTATCCATTATATGCCCTTTAGTTTAAAGGGACTATTTTCTACCTGTTGCCTGGACAAATGGTGAGTTTCCTCACTGTATTTCTGGTCCTGTGGGTGAAATTTTATTATTTCCCTTGTGTGAAAGGGTGGTTCATGGCTTAATGCATGAAACACTGCTCCCACTATGCGGCCTCATCTTCCATTTCTGTGACAGTATTAAACCTCCATTTACTAAAATGCAGGGGTTCTTAAACTTTTCATATCAGAACCCACTTATACTTAAAAATGTTGTTTTGTTCTGGTAAGATGGAATAAAAAACTTCAAACTGTCTCTCCTACTATGTACAGCTATAAAACCTGGACAGAATACATGGAACATTTATTTTAGTACTCCAATAGAGTGGCCATCAAACCACAAGCCACCCTTTCACACAAAGAGAAGTAATAGAATTGCAGCCAGAAGGCCAGAAATATTGCAAAGAAATAATAGAGTGGATTGGGGAAGAAGACCAGATTTTATACTATCACTGAATTATCAATAAATTTACCACTTTATTTTTTTTTCTGGTATGACATGGAATGAATGACTCACAGAAGTCCAAAGCCCATAAGTATATGCTAAAAATTACAAAATGTTGATGGAAGAAATAAATAAAGGCCTAAATAAAGGGTGGGGCATATCATGTTCATGCATTGGAAAACTCAACATAGTAAAGATGTCAGTTATACCAAAATTAACCTATATATTAACATGACTCCCATCAAAATCCAAGGAATACTTTTATAAATATTGACAAGCTGATATCAAAATATATACAAAAGGACAAAGGAAGGAGAATAGTTAAAATAATTTTGAAAATAATAGTCAAAGTAAACATACATTATTTTAAAACTTACCATGAGTTTATAAAAATCAAGACAGTGTGCTTTAGTGAAGGAATACACACATAGATCAGTACAGAATAGAGAGTCCAGAAACAGAACCACACTGATATGACCAGCTCATTTTTTACAGAGGTGAAAAGGCAATTCAATAGAGAAAGCATGGTCTTTTCAACAAAAGGCAAAAAAAAAAAACCCCACAAAAAACAAACAAGATAAACAACCCCAAAACAAATGGCATTGTAACTGGACTTCCATGTACAGAACAAATTAACCTCAATCTTAATCTCACACCTTTTACGAAATTTAACTCAAAACTACATCTAAATGTAAAACATAAATCTATGAAACTTTTAACAGAAAATGTGGGAGAATAGCTTCATGACTTGGGATTAGGTAAAGAGTATTTTTCATATGGCACCAAATTTATGATCCATAAAAATAAATGATAAATTGCACTCAATCAAAATCAAAACATTTTGTCCTGTGAAATATGCTAGTGGGAGAAAATAGGAAGGACTACAGACCAGAAGAAAATATTTGCAATTCCCATATCTAACAAAGGACTTGTATCCAGCATATATAAACTCTCATGAATGAACAATAAGGAAATAAGAACTCCATTTAAAAATGACCAAAAGACTTGAACAATGACATCAATGAACAGGATATATGGATGAAAAGAAGCAAATGAAAAGATTTTCAACACCATTGACCACTAGGAAAATACATATTGAAACCATGATGAAATACCACTACACACCTATTAGAATGGCCAAAATACAAAAACTGACAATACCAATTGCTATCAAGGCTGTAGAGCAACTGCAACTCCTACATTGTTCTTCAGAGTGAAAAATGTTACAAGACACTTTGGAAAACATTTTGGAGTTTCTTATGAAGTTAAACACACACTTACCATGTGATCCAGCAATCCCATTTCTGGGCATTTACAGAAATGTTCACATAAAATCTGTACACGAATATTCATAGCAGCATTATTTGTAATAGCCCTAAAGTGGAAATAACCCAAATGTTCTTCAGTGAGTAAATGGATAAACAAACTGTAGTACTACTTGACAATAAAGAGGAATGAATTATTGACTCACTCAACAACTTGAATGAATCTCAAAGGCATTATGCTAAAGGAAAAAAAGCAAGCCTCAAAAGGTTAAATATTGTATGATTCCATTTATAGGGCATTCTCAAAGAGATGTAATCATAGCGATGGAGAATGGATCAGTGGTTGTGAGGGTTTGCAGGGGTGGAGAGAGGGGGAGGTATGACAAAAGCATAGCAAAGGGGAGTTTGTGGGCTAATAGAACTGTTTTTTTCATTCTGGTTGTGATGAAGATTGCATGAACTTATACAAGTGTTAAAATCCATCAAACTGTGTGCCAACAAAGTTTTACTTTGTTAATTTTTAAATAAAATTTTTTTTAAAATTAAACATCCTAATAAAGACCTTTTGTTTATTTGGATTATATCTATCAATACTTGCCATAATAGAAGTTAAAAGTGTTAAAATTTTAAATATTAATGTGTTAATGCATTTAAAATAAGAATACCGAAAACATGTTACATAAAAACACACTTATGGTCCTAACTGGGTAGCTCAGTTGGTTAGAGCAACCTCTCAATACAACAAGGTTGCAGGTTCTATCCCCAGTCAGGGTACATACAGGAGTCAACTACTGAATGTATTAATAAGTGGTCAACAGATCTCTCTCTCTCTCTCTCTCTCTCTCAAATCAATAAATAAAAAATTAAAATATATAGATGTAATGAAAAATAACTATACATATGAGATTGGTCCTGAAGGTATCAAGCCATGTAATATGGAAAAAAATAGACTTTATTGAAGAAGATTCAACATACAAAAAACACCATACACAGGACAATGACACCTCAGTCCCATTCAAAGTAGGCACCTTGGGACTTCACACAGTTCTCCCAATTGCCATCAGCTGCCCCATTGTGTTTTCCTGAATCTCACTGACAGTCTGAAATCTCCTCCATTTCAAAGGTGATTTTAGTTTTGGGAAAAGCCAGAAGTTGCAGGACACCAGATATGGGCTGTAGGGGTGATGAGTCACTTGGGTGATTTGATGTTTTGCAAAAATATGCTGCAGGAGACGTGATGCATGAGTGGATGCATTGTCGTGATGAAGCTGCCAACTACCAGTTGTTTGTAACTGCAGCCTTCTGAATAATCTGAATAGTTTCTGCAGAGGAATGTTCAAGCTTAATACAAAATTTGATTCAGATTCATTGCTGTACTTGCTCAGTCACTTTGAATGTGATGGCCACACAGTACACATGCTCACTCAAAGGCATCTATTGCCCCCACTGACTAGTACAGTGAAATCATCATTGTTCACACAAGCACATTTCAGTCCACTCTCCTTGGCTGCCAGGTTACATTAATGTCATGCAAACCATTCTCATTATATTAGCAATGGCTGCACTTTTCCCGGGCAGACCTCATGTATATGCATATACACCTGAAAATAAGCTAGAAAAGTAATCTCATTGTTTTCTATTTTTGCACATCTCTTTAATGGCTAGCTTAATAGAAGACAGCAATATTGTCATATCTACTTCTGCATATCTACTCTCTGGTGCAATATCATAGGTCATGTAGCTTTGGGGAAACTGTGCTGTATAGTTGATAGAGAGAACGATAAATGAGAGTTATAAATTCAAATAAAATCTCAGTATTATTGTGAAACCAGTTTGATTTTGTGGACCCCCCTTTCATTATTGATGCTAGTGAATGCCAAAATCTGATAACCTTTTAGGTCATTTTTAGCTTCAACTCACTGATATTACTTTGCCTTCCCTCTTTCTAGTACTCATGTATTTCCTTTTCATGATTCTAAACACAGCTATATATGCAGCATTTATACATCTGATGTAAGATGAAGGATTTTTCACATCAGCTTCATCTACCTTATCAGCTGTAGGTCTGCTATATTCATGGTGCTATGGATCTCTTCTGTTTTGTTTTCTGTGAATTTCTTGAGCCTTTTCACAATATTCCTATTTTCTCAGCTACAGATTTGTTTGTTTGCTAATGTGGCCTTGTAATTTATTTTTCTTTTTAATTTTCTTTTGAGAGTCATAAACTTGTTTTCTTTTTTAAATATGTTTTATTGATTATGCTATTACAGTTGTCCCATTTCCCCCCTTCTCTCCCCTCCACCCTGTACCCCCTCTCCCACCCACATTCCCCCCCTTTAGTTCATGTCCATGTGTCATACTTATGAGTTCTTTAGCTTCTACATTTCCCGTACTATTCTTGCCCTCCCCCTACCTATTTTCAACCTACATTCTATGCTACTTATTTTCTATACCTTTTCCCCTCTCTCCTCCTCCCACCCCCCTGCTGCTAACCCTCCATGTGCCCTCCATTTCTGTGGTTCTGTTCCTGTTTTAGTTGTTTACTTAGTTTCTTTTGGTTTTGCTTTAGGTGTGGTTGTTAATAATTGTGAGTTTGCTGTCCTTTTACTACACATGTCTTTTCTTTATCTTCTTTTCTTAGATAAGCCCCTTTAGTATTTCATAAAATAAGGGCTTGGTGATGATGAACTCCTTTAACTTGACCTTATCTGAAAAGCACTTTATGTTCCCTTCCATTCTAAATGAGAGCTTTGCTGGATAGAGCAATCTGGGATGTAGGTCCTTGTCTTTCATGACTTGGAATATTTCTTTCCAGCCCCTTCTTGCCTGTAAGGTCTCTTTAGAGAAATCAGCTGACAGTCTGATGGGAACTCCTTTGTAGGTGACTGTCCCCTTATCTCTTGCTGCTTCTAGGATTCTCTCCTTAGTTTTTACCTTGGCTAATGTAATTACAATGTGCTTTGGTGTGTTTCTTCTTGGGTCCAACTTCTTTGGGGCTCTCTGAGCTTCTTGGATTTCTTGGAAGACTGTTCCCTTTGCCAGATTGGGGAAGTTCTCCTTTATTATTTGTTCAAATATGTGCTCAATTTGTTGCTTTTCCCCTTCCCATTCTGGTACCCCTATAATTCGGATGTTGGAACATTTCAAGGTGTCCTGGATGCTCTTAAGCTTCTCCTCATTTTTTTTGAATTCTTATTTCATCATGCTTTTCTACTTGGTTGATTCTATCTTCCTTCTGGTCCACTGTATTGTTTTGAGACTCAGATTCCTTCCTTTCACTATTGGCTCTCCTTTGTATATCTTCCTGCATCTCTTTTATAGTAACCTGCATCCTTTCATTTAATTTGTGCCCAAAATCAACCAATTCTGTGAGCTTTCTGATCACCAGTGTTTTGAACTGTGCATCTGATAGATTGGCTATTTCTTGGTCGCTCAAAAGGATGAGTCCTGGGGGACTGATCTGTTCTGTTGGAAACATATCTTTCCCTGTATCTCCTTTTTTTCCCCCGGTCTGGTCGCTCTTGTTACTGTGGGGGGCGGAGCCTTAGGTGTTCACCGGGGCTGGGCACCCCAGTCACTAGATTGTGATGTTATATGTGGCGGCAGGGGCGGGAGCGGGGACGGGAGGGAACAATGGCGGTAGTTCCGTTCTCCTGGGCTCAGACCCTTCTCTGGGATTCTGGGCTGCGAGCTCTGCCCTGGTCCACAATCACTGCCTCATTGGGTCCACCAGCTGCGCTTGCATACTCAGGGATCACCGCTGCATTCTTGCACCCCAGATGGCTGTCGCACCGATTTCACGCCAAATTTTCCCCAACCTCTGCGAGCCACCAACCCGCGCCAGCCCCGCGCCCGCCCGGCTCGTCTTCTCCTACCAGTCTGGATGTACGGGTCTACTTCAACTTCTTGGCTGTCCAACTTCCATTCAGATAAATCCTCTGTCAGTTCTGGGTGTTATTCTATCTGTAAATTATTGGTGTTCTAATCTTGGTTGTGCGAGGAGGTACGGTGCGACCACCTATTCCTCCATCTTGCCAGAAGCGGACCATAAACTTGTTTTCTTAATCCCCCACTGTCTTAAATATCTTCTTTGAACCCTTGTATTTCTTTTGTATTTGAAGTATGTATGTTCTTAAAATTAAATTTATTGAGAAAACATTGATTAATAACATCATATAAATTTCAGGTATACAACACTGTAACTCTTGACTGTACTCTTTTTAAAGTGCCATCATGACACCTATAATATCTATATATCATCATAATACTTATAATACTTTCAGTGTTTCTTTTGGTAAACCTTCTTTATGTGTATTCTCTTAATTTGCCTTTTGTTTACATTCCCTCATCTCTTTTCCTCATTTCCTCTTAGTTTCTACAGGTCTTGAACTGGTTGCTTTTTGCTTACCACTGACCCTTTTTTTTTCTTTTTTAAAAATATATTTTATTGATTAGGCTATTACAGTTGTCTCATTGTTTTCTCCCTTTTATTCCCCTCCATCCTCTACCCATCTCCCACCATCATTCCCCCACTTCAGTTCAAGTCCATGGGTCATACATATAAGTTCTTTGGCTTATCCATTTCCTATATGATTCTTTTTTTTCTTTTTAAAAATATATTTTATTGATTATGCTATTACAGTTGTCCCATTTCCCCCCTTCACTCCCCTCCACCCTGTACACCCTCTCCCACCCACTTCCCCCCCTTTAGTTCATGTCCATGTGTCATACTTCTAAGTTCTACAGCTTCTACATTTCTTATACTATTCTTACCTTCCCCCTGTCTGTTTCCTACCTACAATCTGTGCTACTTATTCTCTGTACCTTTTCCCCCTCTCTCCTCCTCCCACTCCCCTGTTGCTAACCCTCCATGTGATCTCCATTTCTGTGGTTCTGTTCCTGTTCTAGTTGTTTGCTTAGTTCCTTTTGGTTTTGCTTTAGGTGTGGTTAATAATTGTGAGTTTGCTGTCCTTTTACTACACATGTTTTTTTTTTTAATCTTCTTTTCTAAGTCCCTTTAACATTTCATAAAATAAGGGCTTGGTGGTGATGAACACCTTTAACTTGACCTTATCTGAGAAGCACTTTATCTGCCCTTCCATTCTAAATGAAAGCTTTGCTGGATAGAGCAATAATGGATATAGGTCCTTGCCTTTCATGACTTGGAATACTTCTGTCCAGCCCCTTCTTGCCTGTAAGGTCTCTTTGGAGAAATCAGCTGACAGTCTGATGGGAACTCCTTTGTAGGTTACTGTCCCCTTATCTCTTGCTGCTTCTAGGATTCTCTCCTTCATTTTTACCTTGGCTAATGTAATTATGATGTGCCTTGGTGTGTTTCTTCTTGGATCCAACTTCTTTGGGACTCTCTGAGCTTCCTAGACTTCCTGGAAATCTATTTCCTTTGCCAGATTGGGGAAGTTCTCCTTTATTATTTATTCAAATAACTTTTCCACTTGTTGCTCTTCCTCTTCCCCTTCTGGTACCCCTATAATTCAGATGTTGGAACGTTTAAAGATGTCCTGGAGGTTCCTAAGCTTCTCCTCATTTTTTTGAATTCTTATTTCTCCATTCTTTCCTGTTTGGTTGTTTCTTTCTTCCTTCTGGTCCACTCTATTGTTTTGAGTCCCAGTTTCCTTCCCATCACTGTTGGTTCTTTGTGCATTTTCCTTCATTTTTTTTTTATGGTAACCTGCGTTTTTTTCATCTAATTTGCGACCAAAATCAACCAGTTCTGTGATTCCTGATCACCAGTGTTTTGAACTGTGCATCTGATAGGTTAGCTATTTCTTGGTTGATCAGAAGGATGAGTTCTGTGGCACTGATTTGTGCTTCTGTTTGAGCCATCTCTCTCTCTCTCTCTCTCTCTCTCTCTCTCTCTCTCTCTCTCTGGTCTGGTCGCTCCTGTTATGGTGAGGGGCGGAGCCTTAGGTGTTCACCAAGGCTGGGCACAACAGTTGCTAGTACAATGGCGGTAGCTCTGTTCTCCATGGGACCTCAGTCCCTTCCCTGGGATCATTGGTTGCACGCTCTTCCCTGCTCCACAATCACCGCCTCACTGGGTCTGCCACCTGCCACTTCTGTACTCAGGGTCCCCCCGCTGCAATCTTTCATGCCCCAGATGCCTTACATGCTCCTGGTTGCCTTATGAGCCTAATTCTCCCTGTTCTCCACACCACGACCCCACGCCCCGCTGTGTGCCTCTGCCCCTTGTACTGGTGTGGATAAACCGGTCTATTTCAAGTTCTTGGCTGTCTGACTTCTATTCAGACAAATTTTCTGTCAGTTCTGGGTGTTATTCTGCCTCTAAATTGTTGTTGTTCCAATCTTGGTTGTGCGTGGAGGTATGGTGCATCCACCAATGCCTCCATCTTGCCGGAAGTCCCTACCACTGACCTTTTAAAAAATACTGCAAAACAGAGCACATCCTTGACATGGTTTATTGAATCAAATACCCTGTCTCAAATTATACTGATTTATTTATCTGTTCTAGGTAAACATCTTTCTTCTATCTTCATAATTCCCTACCAAGGAAAGATGTGGGAACAACTTCTCACACTAGGTGGCAAGGCAAAATTGGGTTCATTCTCTTTAGATAATTTAAAAAATAAACAAAAACAACTGAAAGTTGGTCTGCTATTTATTATCACCAAACATCAATGATTCTAAATAATATCCTCTCCCCAGGGAATGCTCCCATTTCCCTCCCCCACCTTATCTTTCCCTGTGCTTCTGATTTATCAGGTCCATGTGATTCCAGCCATTTATGACACAATATATTTTTGTTTTGTTTTGTTTTTAACATTTTATGCTTTATACTATTACAGTTGTCCCACTATATACCCCTTCACCTACTGCATCCCAGCCCACATCCCATTCCCACAGTTAACCCCAACACTGTTGTCCAAGACCATGGGTCATTCATACATGTCCTTTGACTAATCCTTTCCTCTTCTTTCCACCACTGCCTCCTTCTCCCCTCCCCTCTAGCAGCTGTCAGTGTGTTCCATGTTTCCATGTCTCTGGTTCTATCTTCCTTGTTAGTTTGTTCTGTTCATTAGATTCCTCTTTTAAGTGAGATCATATGGTATTTACTTTTCACCAACTGGCTTATTTCATTTAGTATAACAGTCTACAGTTCCAACCATGTTGTTGCTAAAGGTAGGACTTCCTTCTTTCTTTCTGCTGCATAGTATTCCATTGTGTAAATGTACCACGTTTCTTTAATCCACTCATCTACTGCTGGGCACTTAGGCTGTTTCCAGCACTTGCCTATTGTAAATAGTGCTGCTATGAATATAGGGTTGCATACACTCCTTTGAACTGGTCATTTGGGATTCTTAGGGTATATTCCCAGCACTGGAATCACTGGGTCAATAGGCAGTTCCATTTTTAATATTTTTTCTTTTTTAAAATTATTTTTAATCATTGTTCAAGTAGAGTTTTCTGTTCTTTACTCCCATTCCAGCCCACCCACCCATACCTCCACACCTCCCTCCCATTTCCACCCCCTACCCCTGGTTTTTGTCCATGTGTCCTTTATATTTGTTCCTGTGAACCCTTCCCATTCTCCCCTGAAGATCCCCTGAAATCCCCTCCCCTCTCACCTCTGGTCACTGGCAGCCTGTCCTCTATTTCAATGTCTTTGACTATAATTTGCTTGTTTGTTTGTTTTGTTGTTTAGGTTCCTGTTAAAGGTGAGATCATATGGTATTTGTCTTCACTGCCTGGCTTATTTTGCTTAGCATAATGCTTCCCAGCTCCATCCATCCTGTTGCAAAGAGTAGGAGCTCCTTCTCTCTTTCTGCTGCATAGAATTCCATTGTGTGAATGTACCATAGTTTTTTGATCCATTCATTTACTGATGGGCACCTAGGTTGCTTCCAGCACTTGGCCATTGTAAATTGTGCTGCTATGAACATTGGGGTGCATAGGTTCTTTTGGATTGGTGTTTCAGGGTTCTTAGGATATAATCCCAGCAGTGGAATTGCTGGGTCAAAAGACAGTTCCATTTTTAGTTTTCTGAGGAAGTTCCATACTGCTTTCCATAGTGGTTGTACCAGTCTGCAGTCCCACCAACAGTGTACTAGGGTCCCCTTTTCTCCACAACCTCTCCAACACTTGTTGTTTGTTGCTTTGTTTATGATGGCCATTCTGACTGGTGGGAAGTGCTATCTCATTGTGGTTTTAATTTGCATCCCTCTGATAGCTAGTGATATTGAGCATCTTTTTATGTGTCTCTGGATCCTCTGTGTGTCCTCCTTGGAGAAGTGTCTGTTCAGGTGCTTTGCCCATTTTTTAATTGTGTTGCTTGTCTTCTTAGAGTGGAGTCATGTAAGCTCTTTATATATTTTGGAGATTAAACCCTTGTCTGAGGTATCATTGGCAAATATGTTTTCCCATACAGTTGGTTCTCTTTTTATTTTAATACTGTTTTCTTTAGCCGTGCAGAAGCTTTTTATTTGATGAGATCCCATCTGTTTATTGTTTCCTTTATGTCCCTTGCTCTAGGGGACATGTCAGTAAAAATGTTTCTGCGTGAAATATCTGCGATTTTCCTGCCTATGTTCTCCTCTAGGACTTTAATGGTGTCGCGGTTTATATTTAAGTCTTTTATCCACCTTGAATTTATTTTTGTGTAAGGTGTAAGTCAGTGCTCGAGTTTCATTTTCTGTATGTAGCTTTCCAGTCCCCCCAACACCATTTGCTGAACAGGCTATTTTTACTCCATTTTATGTTGCTGCCCCCTTTGTCAAATATTAATTGAATTTAGAGACTTGGGTTTATTTCTGGGCTTTCTGTTCTGTTCCATTGGTCCATGTGCCTGTTTTTATGCTAGTACTGGGCTCTTTTGATTACAGTGGCCTTGTAATACAGTTTAATACCAGGTATTGTGATCCCTCCTACTTTACTCTTCTTTCTCAAAACTGCAGCAGCTATTCAGGGTCATTTATGGCTCCATATAAATTTTTGAAGCGTTTGTTTTATGTCTTTGAAATATGCCATTGATACTTTAATAGGTATTACATTGAATCTGTAAATTGTTTTGGGTAGTATGGACATTTTGATGATCTTAGTTCTTCCAATCCATGAACACAGTATATATTTCCATTCGTTTGTGTGTTCCTTGATTTCTTTCTTCAGTGTTATGTAGTTTTCTGAATACAGGTCTTTTACCTCTTTGGTTAGGTTTATTCGTAGGTATTGTATTTTTGTTTTTGCTGTATGAAATGGGATTTTCTTCTTGATTTCTGCTTCTGCTGCTTCATTATTGGCATACAAAAATTCCTTTGATTTCTGGATATTGACTTTGTATCCCGCTGTTTTGCCAAATTCATTTATTAGGTCAAGCAGTTTTTTCACCGAGTCTATAGGATTTTCTACGTACACCATCATGTCATCTGCAAACAGTGACAGTTTTGTTTCCTCATTTCTGATTTGGATGCCTTTTATTTCCTTTTCTTGTCTGACCACTGTAGCTAAAACTCCCAATACTATATTGAATAGAAGTGGTGAAAGTAGACAGCCTTGTCTTGTTCCTGATCTTAGTGGAAAAGATTTTAGTTTTTTCCCATTGAGTATGATGTTGGCTGTAGGTCTCTCATATATGGCCTTTATTATGTTGTGGAATGCTCCCTCTGTTCCCACTTTTCTGAGTGTTTTTATCATAAATGGGTGCTGTACCTTATCAAATGCTTTTTCCGCATCTATTGATATGATCATGTGATTTTTGTCTTTGCTTTTGTTTATGTGATGTATTACATTTATTGATTCACGAATATTGCACCATCCTTGAATCCCTGGAATGAATCCCACTTGGTCATGGTGTATGATCTTTTTAATGTATTGTTGGATGCTGTTTGCCAATATTTTGTTGAGGATTTTAGTGTCTATGTTCATCAGCGATATTGGCCTGCAGTTTTCTTTCTTTGTTGTGTCTTTATCTGGTTTTGGGATTAGGATGATGCTAGCCTCATAAAAAGAGTTTGGTAGCCTTCCATCTTTTTGGATTTTTTGGAATAGTCTGTGAAGGATAGGGGTTAGCTCCTCCTTAAATGCTTTATAAAAATTCTCCTGCAAAACCATCCAGTCCAGGGCTTTTGTCTATCAGGAGTTTTTTTCATTAATATTTCATTTGCTTTTATTGGTCTGTTCAGGCTTTCTGCTTCTTCTTCATTCAGTTTTGGAAGATGATATTTTTCTAGAAATTTGTCCATTTCACCTAGGTTTTCAAATTTATTGGCATACAGTTCTTCATAGTAATTTCTTACAATCCTTTGTATTTCTGTGGTATCAGTTGTAATCTCTTCTCTTTCACTTCTGATTGTGTTTTTTTTGGGTCTTCTCTCTTTTTTTCTTGAGTCTGCTTAAAGGCTGTCGATTTTGTTTATCTTTTCAGAGAACTAGTTCCTGGATTCATTGATCCTTAGAATTGTGCTTTTAGTCTCTATGTCATTTAATTTTGCTCTGATCTTGTTTATTTCCTTCCTTCTACTTGCTCTGGGCTGTCTTTGTTGTTGTTCCTCGAGTTCTTGTAGGTGTAGGGTTCGGTTGTTTGTTTGAAATGTTTCTATCTTCTTTAGGTAGGCCTGTATCGCTAGCAACTTCCCTCTCAGGACTGCCTTCCCTTTGTCCCATAAGTTTTAGGATGTTGTGAGTTCATTTTAATTTTTTCCAGAAGCTTTTTGATTTCTTCTCTAATTTCATTCTTGACCCATTCATTGTTTAAAAGCATGATACTCAATCTCCATGATTTTGAGTGTTTTGGATTTTTTTCCCCTGGTTTTGGTTTCTATCTTCAGTCCCTTGTGGTCCGAGAAAATCCTTGGT
This sequence comes from Phyllostomus discolor, assembly GCF_004126475.2. NCBI lineage: Eukaryota > Metazoa > Chordata > Mammalia > Chiroptera > Phyllostomidae > Phyllostomus > Phyllostomus discolor. Next base: position 32,457,291 of record NC_050198.1, on the reverse strand, counting down.
ATGATTTCAATTATCTTGAATTTGTTGAGGCTTTGTGACCTATCATGTGGTCAGTCTTTGAAAATGTTCCGTGTGCATTTGAAAAGAATGTGTATTTAACTTCTTTTGGGATGGAAGGCCCTCTATATATATATCAGTTGAGTCCATTTCCTCTAGGGCATTGTTCAATGCCACAATATCTTTGCTGATATTTTGTTTGGAAGATCTATCCATTTTTGACAGTGGGGTGTTAAAATCCCCCACTATAACTGTGTTGCTGTCCATATCTTTCTTGAAGTCCTCTAAGATTTTCTTTATGTATTTGGGTATTCCTATTTTGGCTGCATATATACTTACAATGTTTAAGTCTTCTTGGTGGATTCTTCCCTTGAATATGATGAAGTGACCTTCTGGGTATCTCTTTATGGCTCTTTTTTGGAAGTCTATTTTGTCTGATATGAGTATTGCTACCCTGGCTTTTTTTTTTTTCCTGTTCATTTGCTTGGAAAATTTCTTACCAGGCTTTCACTTTCAGCCTGTGTAGGTCTTTTATCCTGAAGTGGGTCTCTTGTAGGCAGCATATATGTGGGTCGTGCTTTCTTATCCATTCAGCTAATCTATGTCTTTTGATTGGAGCATTTAATCCATTTACACTTAAGGTTATTATTGATAGGTACTTATTCATTGTCTTTTATGTATGAGTGTTTCTCTCTCTCTCCCTCCCTCTCTCTCTCTCTCTCTCTCTCTCTCTCTCTCTCTCTCTCTCCCTTCCTTTCCTTAAAGCAGTCCCTTTAATATCTCTTGCAGAGCTGGTTTGGTGGAGGTGTATTCTTTTAGACTTCTTTTGTCTGGGAAGCTTCTTATTTGGCCTTCTATCTGGATTGAGAGCCTTGCTGGGTAAAGTAGCCTTGGCTGCAGACCTCTGGTTTCTTGTAAACCACCCTGCCTCTTATCAGAAGCTGTAACCCCCACCAAGTCTAAGACTGAGGGAATGACCTTGGACCATAAACCACCAAGGAGACAAAGGCTTATCTCCCTGGCAGGAGCACTGCTTCTGCTCCTTTTACTTCACCTGCCTGGCCCCCCAATGCTTGGTTGGTTAGCCAATGATGGGTAAGATTCCCCAAGGGGGGAATGACCTAAGACAGGCACGATCACATGGGGGGCCCCCAAGGAAGGACTTTGGGGGCTACAGCAAAAGGGGGTGATGGACCCTCACCCCTCGGCTTTGACATAGCCTGAGTCCTCATTGTCTGTGAGAAAATCTAATCTCTTGGCTGCCTTACTTCCCTTGCTCCACCTAAGCCTGAAACAATGACAGAGGGTGGTACAGCCCTGTGCTGGAAAGGACAGGTTGCCCAGGTGATCAGGCCTAAGAAAGAATATGTAAAATCCTGTGAAACCTGCTCTGTTTAGAATACTCTCAATTAAATAATAAGGGTCCAAGGAAGAAGTAAGTTCATTCCTTAAAGTTTTTTACACCTCTTTAGCTATCTGACCCTCACTGAAAATAGGCCCTCAGAGTTCCCTGTTATTTGATCCTTACTTCTCAGCAATGAGTAATGAGCTTTACCTGACTTCCTTTGTAAATGAACCCAATAAAAGCCATTGAGGAAAAGGCTCTTGGTCCTGCTCCTTCGAGAGATCAGCCACCTTTCCTCCCCAAGCAGATCATGTCTCAGTAGACTTATTCTCATGCTTGGCGTAAGGGGGTCTCTGTGGGCGGGGCCCCCCTCACACTGGTTCTCATTACTTGGAATATTGCCATTCTCTTCTGGCTTGGAACATTTCCATTGAGAAGTCAGCTGCTAGCCTTATTGGGACTCCATTGTATGTTACTTCCTGTTTTTCCCTTGCTGCCTTTAACATTCTCTCTTCATCTTGGAATTTTGCCATTTTAATTATGATGTGTCTTGAAGTGGGTCTCTTTGGGTTCCTCTTGATTGGGACTCTGTGTTTCCTGGATTTGTGTGACTTTTTCTCTCAGTAAATCAGGGAAGTTTTCCATCATTACTTTTTCAACCAGGTTTTCGATCCCTTGCTCTTCTCCTTCTCCTTCTGGTATCCCTATTATATGGATATTATTACATTTCATATTGTCTTGCACTTCTCTTAATCCCTCTTCATTGTTTCTGAGTCTCTCTTCCTTTTCTTGCTCTTTCTTGGTGTTTGTTTCTACTTTGTCCTCCAATTCGCTAATCCAATCTTCTGCTTCATCAATCCTGCTTTTCATTCCTTCTACTGTGTTCTTCAGTCCAGAAACTGTATTCTGGAATGATCTAAGATGGCGTCGGAGTAGGAAGGAGCAGATTTGGCTTTCCTCTGCTCAGGGGAGAGAGTCCTGACCGATCTTTGGAGTGGAAAGGCAAGCAACCAACATATTTCAGCATTTTTGAGAACGGAGGACCAAGGATTGTGGCAGAACCGAAAGAACAAACAACAGATTGCTGCATCAAGAAGAACCAGCCTCAACACAACCTGCCCTCACCAGCACAACAAAATATAGAAGGTGGTGGACAGAGTGACCCACATTTAACCAGCTGGAGGGAAGGAACCATCAAAGAAAGACTCAACAACAATCAGAACCCAAAGGCAAACACAAAGCCAACTTAAACAACAGCCCAAGACCAGCGAGCTTGGGGGGTCAAGGAAACAGTACCACTGAAACTCACTGCTACTCTACTAAAGAAGTTCACATCATAAACCGAGGGAGCCAGAACAGATCAATATAAGAAGCTGAGGTGAACAAGAAGAGTCTCACAAACAATGGGAAGACAAAGAAATACTCCCCAAATGAAAGGAAAGGAGGAAGCCTCAAAAAGAATGCTAAATGAAACAGAGGCAATTCAACTATCAGATATTGAATTCAAAGCAGTGATTGTCAGGAAGCTCAATGAGCTCACAATGAGCTACGAGAAGCTACAGGGAAGCTACAATGAACTCAATGAAAACTACATCAGCATAAAAAAGGAAATAGAAACTCTCAACAAGGGCCAAGAGGAAATGAAGAATACAATCTCTGAAATGAAGAACACAGTAGAAGGAATGAAAAGCAGGATCGATGAAGCAGAAGATCGGATCAGCGAGCTAGAGGACAAAATAGAAGAAAACACCCAGAAAGAGCAAGAAAGGGAAAAGAGGCTCAGAAAGAATGAAGAGGGATTAAGAGAAATGCAAGACAATATGAAACGTAATAATATCCGTATAATAGGGATACCAGAAGGAGAAGAAGAAGAACAAGGGATAGAAAACCTAGTTGAACAAGTGATGATGGAAAACTTCCCTAATTTGATGAGACAAAAAGTCACACAAATACAGGAAACACAGAGAGTCCCAATCAAGAGGAACCCAAGGAGGCCCACCTCAAGACACATCATAATTAAAATGGCAAAATTTCAAGACAAAGAGAGAATCTTAAAGGCAGCAAGGGAGAAGAAGGAAGTAACATACAAGGGGGCTCCAATAAGGCTAACAGCTGACTTCTCAATGGAAACACTCCAAGCCAGAAGAGAATGGCAAGAAATAATCCAAGTAATGAGAACCAGAGGCCTGCAACCACGACTACTTTACCCAGCAAGGCTCTCAATTAAGATAGAAGGCCAAATAAGAAGCTTCTCAGATAAAAGAAGTCTAAAAGAATACACCTCCACTAAACCAACTCTGCAAGAGATGCTGAAGGGACTGCTTTAAGGAAAGAAAGGAAAAGAGAGAGTGAGAGAGGATCACACGTACAGAAAAGGCAATGAATAAGTACCTATCAATAATAACCTTAAATGTAAATGGACTAAACGCTCCAATCAAAAGACATAGAATAGCTGATTGGATAAGAAAACATGACCCACACATATGCTGTCTACAAGAGACCCACCTCAGGATAAAAGATCTGCACAGGTTGAAAGTGAAGGGCTGGAAACAAATTTTCCAAGCAAATGGACAGGAGAAAAAAGCCGGGGTAGCAATACTCATATCTGACAAAATAGACTTCCAAAGAAGATCCATAAAGAGAGACCCAGAAGGTCATTTCATAATACTCAAGGGAAGAATTCACCAAGAAGACATAAACATAGTAAATATATATGCACCCAACATAGGAGCACCTAAATACATAAAGAAAATATTAGAGGACTTCAAGAAAGATATGGACAGCAACACAATTATTGTGGGGGATTTTAACACCCCTCTATCAAAAATGGACAGATCTTCCAAACAAAACATCAACAAAGATATTGTGGCATTGAACAATACCCTAGACGAGCTGGGCTTTACTGATATTTACAGAACCCTCCATCCCAAAGAAGCTAAATACACATTTTTTTCAAATGTACATGGAACATTTTCAAAGATTGACCACATGATAGGACACAAAACAAGCCTCAACAATTTCAAAAAATTGAAATCATACCAAGCAATTTCTCGGATCACAAGGGACTGAAACTAGAAACCAACCACAAGGAAAAAAACCCAAAACACTCAAATTCGTGGAGATTAAACAGCATGCTATTAAACAATGAATGGGTCAAGAATGATATTAGGGAAGAAATCAAACGGTTTTTGGAAACAAATGAAAACGAACTCACAACAACCCAAAACTTATGGGACACAGCCAAGGCAGTCCTGAGAGGGAAGATCATAGCGATACAGGCCCACCTAAAAAAGTTAGAAACATTTCAAACAAACAACCTAACCCTACGTCTACAAGAACTCGAGGAACAACAACAAAGACAGCCCAGAGCAAGCAGAAGGAAGGAAATAACCAAGATCAGAGCAGAATTAAATGACATAGAGGCTAAAAGCACAATTCTAAAGATCAATGAATCCAAGAGTTGGTTCTTTGAAAAGATAAACAAAATCGACAAGCCTTTAAGCAGACTCATCAAGAAAAAAAGAGAGAAAACCCAAATAAACACAATCAGAAATGAAAGAGGAGAGATTACAACAGATACCACAGAAATACAAAGGATTGTAACAAATTACTACAAAGAGCTGTATGCCAAGAAATTTGAAAACCTAGATGAAATGGACAAATTTCTAGAAAAATATAACCTTCCAAAACTCAATAAAATGGAAGCAGAAAGCCTCAACAAACCAATAACAGCAAAAGAAATCGAAGCAGTAATCCAAAAACTCCCAACACACAAAAGCCCTGGACCAGATGGTTTCACAGGAGAATTCTACAAAGCATTTAAGGAAGAACTAACACCTATCCTTCACAGACTATTTCAAAAAATCCAAAAAGATGGAAGACTACCAAACTCTTTTTATGAGGCCAACATCATCTTAATCCCAAAACCAGATAAAGACACAACAAAGAAAGAAAACTACAGGCCAATATCGCTGATGAACATTGACGCTAAAATCCTCAACAAGATACTGGCAAACCGCATCCAACAGTACATTAAGAAGATCATACACCATGACCAAGTTGGATTCATTCCAGGTATGCAAGGATGGTACAATATACGCAAATCAGTAAATGTAATACATCACATAAACAAAAGCAAAGACAAAAACCACATGATTATATCGATAGATGCAGAAAAAGCATTTGATAAGGTACAGCACCCATTTATGATAAAAACACTCAGTAAAGTGGGAATAGAGGGAGCATTCCTCAACATAATAAAGGCCATATATGAGAAACCTACAGCCAACATTATACTCAATGGGCAAAAATTAAAATCTTTTCCACTAAGAACAGGAACAAGACAAGGATGTCCACTTTCACCACTTCTATTCAATATAGTACTGGAGGTTCTAGCCACAGCAATCAGACAAGAAAAAGAAATAAAAGGAATCCAAATCGGAAAGGAGGAAACAAAACTGTCACTGTTTGCAGATGACATGATAGTGTACATAGAAAATCCTATAGACTCCACCAAAAAACTGCTTGACCTAATGAATGAATTTGGTAAAACAGCGGGATACAAAGTCAATATCCAGAAATCAAAGGCATTTCTGTACACCAACAATGAAACAGCAGAAGCAGAAATCAAGAAAAAAATCCCATTTGAAATAGCAAAAAGGAAAATAAAATACCTAGGAATAAACCTAACCAAAGAGGTAAAAGACCTGTATGCAGAAAACTACATAACACTGAGGAGAGAAATCAAGGAGGACACAAACAAATGGAAACATATACCGTGTTCATGGATTGGAAGAATTAATATCATTAAAATGTCCATACTACCAAAAGCAATCTACACATTCAATGCAATACCGATTAAAGTACCAATGGCATATTTCACAGACATAGAACAAACACTTCAACAATTTATATGGAACCATAAACGACCCCGAATAGCTGCTGCAATTTTGAGAAAGAAGAGTAAAGTAGGAGGAATCACAATACCTGACATTAAACTATACTACAAGGCCACTGTAATCAAAACAGCCTGGTACTGGCATAAAAACAGGCACATGGACCAATGGAACAGAACAGAGAGCCCAGAAATAAACCCAAGCCTCTACGGTCAATTAATATTTGACAAAGGAAGCAGCAACATAAAATGGAATAAAAATAGCCTCTTCAACAAATGGTGTTGGGAGAACTGGACAGCTACGTGCAAAAAAATGAAACTCGAGCACCAACTTACACCTTATACAAAAATAGATTCAAGGTGGATAAAAGACTTAAATATAAAGCGTGACACCATTAAAGTCCTAGAAGAGAACGTAGGTAGGAAAATCTCAGATATTTCACGCAGAAACTTTTTTACTGACTTGTCTCCTAGAGCAAGGGACATAAAGGAAAGAATAAACAAATGGGACCTCATCAAAATTAAAAGCTTTTGCACAGCTAAGGAAAACAGTATCAAAATAAAAAGAGAACCAACTGTATGGGAAAACATATTTGCTAATGATACCTCAGACAAGGGTTTAATCTCCAAAATATATAAAGAACTTACGCGACTCCACTCTAAGAAGACAAGTAACCCAATTAAAAAATGGGCAAAGGACTTGAACAGACAATTCTCCAAGGAGGACATACAGAAAATCCAAAGACACATGAAGCGATGTTCAATATCGCTAGCCATCAGAGAGATGCAAATTAAAACCACAATGAGATACCACTTCACACCAGTCAGAATGGCCATCATAAACAAAGCAACAAATAACAAGTGTTGGAGAGGATGTGGAGAAACGGGGTCCCTAGTGCACTGTTGGTGGGACTGCAGACTGGTACAACCATTATGGAAAGCAGTTTGGAACTTCCTCAGAAAACTAAAAATGGATCTGCCTTTTGACCCAGCAATTCCATTGCTGGGACTCTATCCTAAGAACACTAAAACACCAATACAAAAGAACCTTTGCACCCCGATGTTCATAGCAGCACAATTTACAATAGCTAGGTGCTGGAAGCAACCTAGATGCCCATCAGTAAATGAATGGATCAAAAAACTATGGTACATTTACACAATGGAATTCTATACAGCAGAAAGAAAGAAGGAGCTCATACCCTTTGCAACAGCATGGATGGAGCTGGAAAGCATTATGCTAAGTGAAACAAGCCAGGCAGTGAAAGACAAATACCACATGATATCACCTTTAACAGGAATCTAAACAACAAAACAAAACAAAACAAAAAACTAGCAAAATATAACCAAAGACACTGAAATAGGGGATAGTCTGACAGTGGCCAGAGGGGAGAGAAGAGGGAATTTCAGGGGGGAATGGGTAGGGATTACAGGAACAAATTTGGAGGACACATGGACAAAAACTAAGGGTGGGGGGTAATGGGGGGAAGGGGGGAGGGTTGGGTGGAGGGGCTGAAACGGGAGTAGGGGGCAGAAAACTGTACTTGAACAATGATTGAAATAAAAAAAATAAAAAAAAAAAAGAAACTGTATTCTGCATTTCCTCTTGGCCCTTGTTGAGAAGTTCTATTTCCTTTTTCATGTTGATATAGTTTGCAGTGAGTTCCTTGAGGTTTCCCTGTAGTTTCTCATAGCTCATTGTGAGCTTGTTGAGCTGCCTGATAATCATTTCTTTGAACTCAATATCTGATAGTTGAGTTGCCTCTATTTCATTTAGCATTGTTTCTGAGGCTTCCTCCTTTCCCTTCATTTGTGGATTGTTTCTTTGTCTTCTCATTGTTCGTGGGTTTCTGCTTGTTAGCCTCTGTTTCTTAAATTGATCTGTTCTGGGTCCCTGGGTTTATGGTGTGAACTTCTGTGGTAGAATACCTGTGAGATTCAGTGGTGCAGTCTCCCTTGGGTATCCTGGTGTTCACAGCTTCCCCCTACTCTTTTTTGTGATCAGGTGGAGGGGTAAGGCAAAATGGTTTAGGACAGCAAGAGGATATTCTATGATATTTACAGTAGCAGCCAGTAGAGAAGAGATAGGACATCCTTTGGATAGGTATTGTGTTAACTGTGATCTTCCACCCCACTAGCCACTTTTTAGAAAGGATGGAAAGAAGATAAGACTCTTATTGGGGAGGAAAGGATTGTGACTTGGAACTAGAAAGTAGTGAGGCTGAGGGAGTTCAGATTCTGAGGTAGGGTGAGAGTAAAGAATAGTAAATAGGTGTAGTGTGTGAGAGAATAGAGTTAACCACTATAGTAATAGAGTTTGTGAAACCACGAAGTAGACTGAGATCTGGGAGGGGTGTTGTGTATTATTTACAATTGTATGGAATAGGTCTTATTTACAGTAATATTAGAGCAACAATCACATGACAGAATCTATGAGATCGAGATAACTGGAATAGGAAGTATAGAACCTTGAGTAGGGTACTAATGGAACACAAATGGAGGACAGTAAATTAACAATACGCTATGAATTAGATAACAGTGGATACCTGTCAAAGGATACAGTATAACCAGCCAAGCAAAGAAGACTATACAGAAAGAAGAGGAATACCAAAATACTATTAAAATAAAAAATGTAAGAATAATAAAAAAAGGTAATACAAATATGCAATAACTTGCAGGTTCAAAAAAAGGGAAAAAAAGCAAAAGATGGAATGAAGAAAAGATAAATTTGGAAAGGAAGGAATAACACTAGAGTGAAAGAAAGAGAAGCATAAGGAATTGACAGATATAAAAATAATAATTAAAAAATAAAAAGTTACTTAAAAAATAAAATCAAACAAACAAACAAAAAAACCTCTTGTTGGTTTCTAACTGGCCAAACCAGTTTTTCTGGTCTTGCTGGCTTCAGCAGGCTGAGGGGCAATTGGAATCGCTTTTCTCCCTTCCCAGTCAGAACTCAGTCAGTCTTTCACATACTGTCCCCAGGGCTAGCCGTGTGGTCTCCCCAGAGCCAGTCTGGTGCCTCTCCGCAGGGCCCTGTGTGTGGGTCTGGGCTCTCCGAAGCACGCTCTCTATAGCTCACCACCGCAGGCTCCAGGATCCTGGGGAGTATCCTCACCTTTTCCAGGTTCACAATGTGAGCTCTGGAGATCCCGAGGAGTGCACACTTCCCCCGAGTTCACAGCCTGGGCACTGGGGATTTTGCGAAGCGCCTGTGCCTTTCCTGTGTTCAGGGCAGTGGGGTCTGGGTCTTCCACAAAACCACACTCTCTCCAGGTTGGGGGTGCAGGCACATGGCCAGGCTTTTGGTTGCACAGCTGTGCCTTCAAGCAACAAGGCCTCCCCCGGTGCTGCTCAATCCTTGTTTGGCTGGGAAGGGAGCAGTTGACCCAGCTCTATTCCGAGTGCCCTGAGGCAGACCCAGGAGCACTGGGGCTGGGGGCTGCAACCTCACTGGTCCCTGAGCTGATCCCCGGGCCCTTATATCTTGAAGCACTCTCCCTACCATATGGTTTTTCAATGTCCACTACAATTTTTGATCTCCTATTTTCCTAAATGTTGTGATATTGTTGGTTTTTTGCTCTGCTCCTCTGTAGATCAGTTAGTTTTTCTCCTGTGTGTAGGGGAAAGTGGAATCTTCTCCCTCCTACCACACTGCCATCTTCCTCTCCCCCATTTTTAATATTTTGAGGAAATTCCATACTGTTTTCCATAGTGGCTGCACCAGTCTGCATTCCCATCAGCAGTACGCTAGCGTTCCCTTTTCTCCACATCCTCACCAGCACTTGTCATTGTTGATTTATTAATGATAGCCATTCTGACAGGTGTGAGGTGATATCTCATTGTGGTTTTCATTTGCATCTTTCTGATGACTAGTGATGTTAAGCATTTTTTCATATGTCTATGGGCCATATGTATGTCCTCCTTGGAGAAGTGTCTATTCGGGTCCTTTGGCCAATTTTAATTGGATTGTTTGCATTTCTGCTGTTGAGTCATATGAGTTCTTTATCTATTGTGGAGATTAAACCCTTGTCCTATCTATTGTTGGTAAATATGTTCACCCATACAGTTGGTTCCCTTTTCATGTTGATGATGGTTTCTTTGGCTGTGCAAAAGCTGTTTAATTTTAATGTAGTCCCATTTATTTTTTTCCTTTAATTCTTTGCCCTAGGAGATATATTGGCAAAAACATTGCTATACAAGATTTCTGAAATTTTACTGCCTATGTTTTCCTCTAGGACTCATATGTTATCACAACTCATATTTAAGTCTTCTATTCATTTTGAGTTTATTCTGGTGTATGGTGTCAGCTGTTAATCTATTTTCATTCTTTTGCATGTACCAGTCCAGTTCTCCCAACATCATTTATTGCAGAAAATATCTTTTTTTAAGATTTTATTTATTCATTTTTAGAGAGGGAAGGGAGGGAGAAAGAAAGAGAGAGAAACATCAATATGTGGTTGCTAGGGGTCATGGTCCACAACCCAGGCATGTACCCTGACTAGAAATCAAACCTGCGACACTTTGGTTCACAGCCCGCGCTCAATCCACTGAGCTATGCCAGCCAGGGCTTGCAGAAAATATCTTTACTCAACTGTATGTTCGTGCCCCCTTTGTCAAATGTTAATTGACCATAGAGACATGGGTTTATTTCTGGGCTCTCTATTCTGCCCCAGTGATCTGTGTGTCTGTTCTTATGTCAGTACCACACTGTTTTTATTACAGTGGCCTTGTAGTATAGTTTTATATCAGTAATTCTGATCTCTCTAACTTTGTTCTTCTTCCTCAAGATTGCTGAGGTTATTCATGTTTTGTTGTTGTTGTTGTTGTTGTTGTTGTTGTTACTGTTGTCCCATATAAGTTTTTGAAATATTTGTTGTTGATCTGTGAAATATGCCATTGGAATTTTAATAGGAATTGCCTTGGGTCTATAGGTTTCTTTGGATAGTATGGACATTTTAGTGATGTTAATTCTTCCAATCCATGAACACGGTATGTGCTTCCACTTATTTGTACCTTCCTCAATTTCTTCCTTCAGTTTCCTACAGAGTTCCAAGTATAGGCATTTTACTTCCTTGGTTAAATGTATTCCTAGGTAGTTTATTTACTTTGTTGCAATAGTAAATGGTATTTTTCTTAGTTTCTCTCTCTGATAGCTCATTATTGATATATAGAAATGCCATTGGTTTCTGAATATTGAGTTTGTATTCTGCTACTTTGCTGAATCCAGTTATTAGATAAAGTAGTTTTTGGTGGAGCCTTTAAGGTTTTCTATGTACAATATCACATCATCTGCATATAGTTACAGTTTCATTACCTCCTTTCCAATTAGGATGCCTTTTATTTCTTCTTTTTGTCTGATGCTTTGGCTAGGCCTTCCAGTACTATGTTGAATAAGAGTGGTGAAAGCAGATGCCCGTGTGTTGTTCCTGATTTTTTAAAATTTAGTCTTTATTATATTTTTTCATTTAAGGCTTTTTGTATATGGACTTTATTATGTTAAGATATGCCCCCTCTATTCCCACTTTGCTGAGTGTTTTTATCATAAATATGTGCTGAATTTTATCAAATACTTTTTCTGTTGATAGGATCATGTTACTTTTGTCTGTCATTTTGTTTATGTGGTATATTATGTTTACCAATTTGCAAATATTTTATCACCCTTGTGTCCCTGGGATAAGTCCCACTTGATCATGGTGTGTGATCTTTTTAATGTGTTGCTGGATCCAGTTTGCTAATATTTTATTAAGGATTTTAGCATCTGTGTTCATCAGAGATATTGGCCTGTAATTTTCTTTCTTTGTTGTGTCTATACCCAGTTTTGGAATTAGAATACTACTGATCTCATAAAAAGAGCTTGGGCCCTGGGTGGTGTGGCTCAGTGGACTGAGTGCCAACCTGTGAACCAAAGTGGCACCAGTTCCATTCCCAATCAGGGCATATGCCTGGGTTGCAGGCCAGGTCTCCAATAGGGGGCATGACAGAGGCAACTACACAGATGTTTCTCTCACTCTATTTCTCCTTCCCTTCCCCTCTCTCTAAAAATAAATAAATAAAACCTTTTAAAAAAAGAGTTTGGAAGTCTTCCCCCTTCTTGAATTTTTTGAAATAATTTGAGAAAGGTAAGTGTTAGTTCTCTTTTGAGTGCTTAGTAAAATTTGCCTGTAAAGCCATCCATTCTAGGGCTTTCATTTGCTGGGAATTTTTTTATTACTGCTTCAATTTCACTAGTTGTTATTGGTCTATTCAGTTTTTCTGCTTCTTCCTGATTTAGTTTTGAAATATTGCATGTTTCTAGAAATTTGTCTATCTTGCCCAGATTGTCCAATTTCTTAGCATATAATTGTTCATAGTAATTTCTTACAATCCTTTGTATTTCTGTTGTATCAGTTGTTACTTCTCTTTTTTCATTTTGATTTTATTTATTTGGGTCCTCTTTCTTTTTTCTTTATAAGTGTGGCTAAGGTGTGTCTATGTTGTTTTTCTTTGGAAAGAACCAGCTCCTGGATTCATTGATCTTTTGGATTTTTTTTTTTTTTAGTCTCTATGTCATTTATTTCTTCCCTGATCTTGATTATGTCCTGCCTTCCACTCATTCTCAACTTTGTTGTTGTTTTTTCTAGTTCCTTAAGGGGTAGTGTTAGGTTGCTTACTTGAGATTTTTCTACTTCCTTTAGGTAGGCCTGCAATGCTATGATCTTCCCTCCCATGACTGGTTTCACTGTGTCTCATAGGTTTTGGGTTGTTGTGCTGATTTTCATTGTTTCCAGATACTTTTTGATTTCTTTCTTGATCTCACTGTTAATCCATTCATTGTTTAATAGCATGTTATTTAGCCTCCATGTATTAGAATGTTTTTGAATTGTTTTCCTTGAGGTTGATTTCTAGTTTCAAGCCATAGTGATCCAAGAAAATTCTTGATATGATTTCAATCTTCTTGGATTTAGGCTTTTTGTGTGTGTATGACAAGTACCTTTATAAAAGGGCCTTCCAGATTTTGCTGAGTTGCTTATGTGTATTTGGAGTTGAGGTGAGGGCAACAGACATAGCTCTTCCATAGACAGATCTATAATCCATTCCTCTGTTTTCAGTCCCACTTCTCATTCCTATGAATCTCCAATCCTGTCATGAACTCCACCTGCCAGATGGCATTCAGCTCCACTCCAGCCTACTCATTAACATACTCTGGAGTTAGGCTTCTCTTCTCTTCCTTTAGATTATAGGCTTAAATAATTGAGCCCCTATCTTTAAAATAGATGATACATTCACATGCAATGGTGATATTTCTTTCTTACTATTTTGCCCTTAGCTTTTCTCCCCACTTGATATATCTTGCCAATTATCGTACATTAGTACATAAAGAGTTTATTTGTTCTCTGGCATGAGTGGCTCAGTTGGTTGGGAGTCCTCCCACAAAGCAAAAGGTTGCAAGTTCAATTCCCTGTCAGGGTGCATGCCAAAGACAGCCTATTGATGTTTCTCTGCCTCTGTCTCTCCCTTCCTTCCCCCCTCTCTCTAAAAATAAATAAACAAAATATTTTTAAATAATATCCTTAGGCATAAGAAATATCTAAAAGCCTCTTGGTGTGATCCCATTCAGGGAGAGGCTCTCTTAACTGTGTTTGCTGAGGCAAGCAAAGCTCCCTTCAGCCCAAGAAGTCCCTGAATTAGCCAGATGCCCCTAGATTTCCTCAACCAGAAGTAATAACCTCTTCCTAAAGGATTCCTACATTGTCTTCTCTGAGAATAAGCAACAATCTTCTTGGCCTCAGCAACCCTGAAAAGTCCTCTCCCTGAGAGACTCCCTATGCTCTCAATTTGGAGAGCACTAAATTGCTACATTGAAACTCCTCCCATTCTCATCCTTGTTTTGCCTTGTAGTCTAGAATATTTCAACTCTCTTTATATCAGTAATTTTCAGATAACCTAGTAATAGCCTCTAAATCCACTCATATTAGTGATCCTCATTCCTTTTGGGGGGGGGGACAACAACAAAAATAACATGTTCCTCTGCCTAAAAACCCAAACCATAAGCTGCCTCAGACTTACCTCCACTCTCCCTTACCTTAAAACACCACTTCAATAAAGCTGCACCTTAAATTTTTCCTTCATGATAAACCAAACTCCAGGCAAACCACTAACAACACTAACCAAAACCTCTCAAAGAGTCAAAGCTTCTTTGATCATGCCCACAGAAAATCTGTCCCCCTAATCAGTACTTCTCCCAGAGACCTCTGGCCCTTTTTTTCCCCTAACTTCTCCCATTTCCTTCTTCCTAAAGTATATTTCTCAGTAGTTATTTTAGTGAGAGTCTATTATTGCTAAACTTTCTTTGTTTTTCTGAAAATGTCCTTACTTTACTCTCAAAAAGAGTGGTAGTTCTTCTCATCAGTATTTCTACAACTCTCCTCCTTGTGGAAACTGTTGACTCTCCTGCATGATGTTATCATTTCTTTGCAAGTACAATATTTTTATTGTTTGTTTCTGAACACATCTTCAACAGATACTGTCTTTTTCTGTGGGGTTCTATGTGATATGGATTATTTTAAAAATGTATTTGCTTTTGTTGAGGTTCTACAGGTTTAAATGGTTCTGCTCCAATTGTTATTTTAATTTTTCAGTATGTGATTTCCATAATACACAGTAAGGTAAATTTAGACCCCACATCCACATTTAACACAAGCCTGGGGTTTTATTTCTTCAGGTGGCTCCAGGGAAAGCAAAGCCTTTTCACTGCTTACTTTCCAAACCCCTTTTCATGGACAGAGAAGCTACTAAAGGCTTTGCCCAGAGGTTTAAGTAGCAGCCTCTGTGCCTCTGGTGGACTTTGAGGCTGTGTTGTTAGTACCTGCCTGAGCATTAGATTCCTAGCTCTAAGCCCTAGTGCCCAAGGCCTGATGTCTTGGACCAATACCACAATGGGTCATTGCAGTGTCTGTTTACAATTACTAGACTGGCTTTAATTTTTCTTTTTGTTTCTTTGAAGATTTTACTTTTTTGGTTTTTTAAGCTCAGCTATAAGTTAAAAATCTTGTTATAGCTTATCTAGAGTTAATGTGTGTTTGTAGTTGGAGAGGTGTCTTCTTAGTGTGCATCTGCCAGAAAAAAAACACACTTTATACATATGATGTTGCACCTTATTTATAATTAGGCATTTTTCCATTATCACTTTCATCCTCATAAACAAACACTTCCTTTTTAAGACTTTATTTATTTATTTTTAGGGAGAGGGTAAGAGAGGGAGAAAGAGAGGGACAGAAACATCAGTGTGTGGTTGTGTTTCATGCACTCCCCACCAGGGACCTGGCCCGCAACCCAGGCACATGCCCTGACTGGGAATCGAACTGGCAATCCTTTGGTTTGCAGGCCAGCACTCAGTCCAGCAAGCCACACCAGCCAGAGCTAAACAAACACCTCTTTAAGCTGCAAGGATATTAAGTTCCCCTCAGGACCATCTAGACTGAGGGCACATGAGAGTCCAGGTCTCTGTAGCATGTTGGATTATTTTCCAAATACACCACCCATGTACTTTAAATACATCATTTCCCTGAGGTCTAAAATTCCTTAGCACAGTGATTTTCAGCTTTTAAAATTTTTAGTAGCAGAACCATTTCTTCAAATATTATTTGGAACCCCAAAATATAAAATAAATAAGAGGATCTGCTCCCGTTGAAGTGGGGATGAGAATTCCTGATCTTCACCAACTTACCTTCCTCCTTGCTCCCCAAGGTGCTCTCCAAGGTGCTCCCTGGGGCATCTTCATGGACTCCTTGGGCTCCATGTATCATGGTGTGAAAACAAATTGAATAGATCAATGATTCCCAAAATAGGGTCCCAGAACCAGAAGCACAATCAACATCTAGGAATGTGTTAGAAAAGCACATTCTCAAGCCCTTATCCCAGATCTACTGAAATCACATTCTGGAGGTGGGACCCAGCAACCTGTGTGTTAACAAGCCCCCCAGGTGACTCTGATGCAATTTTGTGAATTTATTAGAATAGGGTATCCCATTCAGGAGATGTTGGAACAGGGCTGGAGTCCAAGATTATTGGACAGAATAGGCCCAAAATTGACATTTCTGGGTACTCAAATTATCCTAAGCTTATCTGGAAGGCTCTTTTCTATCTACCCTTTTCTTTTTCATTTTGTCAATTCTTTATTTAATTAAATGTATTGGGATAACATTGCTTAATAAAATTATATAGGTTTCAAGTATACAATTCTATAATACATCATCTATATATTGTACTGTATGTTCACCATCCAAAGTCAAGTCTCTTTCTGTCATTATTTATCCCTGTACCCTCTTCTACCTGCCCCCATATACCTTTCCCTCTGGTAATCACCATACTGTTGTCTGTATCTCAGCTTGTTAAAAACAAACATCTATCTTTTTATTGTATCTGAGTGAGATTATAGACACTCTCAAAGTCCAACTTTGCAATGGCCTGGGTCCCTTTGAATTGGTTCAATATGTCAGAAATCACTGGGAAAAGTAGAGATTCTTACTTTTAACTCATTGGGCAGAAATAGTGATGCTCCTCATAATTTTTCTTGACAATAATACTTCATATCTGAAGCTCATTAAATAATGTTGAGAAAAAGATTCTAGGCATAAAAGTATACATACTGAACAAGTCTATTTATAGAAGACATAAAAAAGTGCAATGCTAATCTACAGTGGGTGAAGTCAGGATAAGAATTACCCTTTGGGGTTATTGACTGGAAGGAAGCAGGAGTAGGGCCTGACTTGTGGGTAATGTTCTGTTTCTTGATCTGGGTATTGTTTACAGGGAAGTATTTATCATCTAGAAATTTGTAAGTTGTACCCTTATGATATGTGCATTTCTTGTGTATTTGATATATTTCAATACAAGAATTTAAAGATGGTATTGGGTCACCTGCAGAGGAAGGTCAGTATCTAACAAATGACATAATGCTTTGGATTCTGCGTTTCATACTCTCAGATCCTCTGAGAGTACATGTATGAATACATATTTGGTACAAACACAGGTTCCTGATACCAGGTCTATTGCATTATAACAATATGAATTGTATGGGGGCCATTCTCTTTCTTGATTGAAAAAGACCTCTTTGTTGATAGCATCCCTAATCAGGATTCCCTATAGATGGGGAAGAAGTGACACAGTTCCCTATGTGAACTGTGGGCCAGAGTAAGTTTCAGCATCTGGATACTCCAGGAAATGGGAAGTGGTAGTGTTCTGAATTTTCAACCTGGTTAGGATAAAAATTGGAAGCATATGTCACAGTTAAAAGAAAAGTATCCCATTGTTCAGTCCCTCATTCTGATCCCTGTATGTGGATAAGGCCTCAATTCACAAGTACCCATCTTTTGCTTGTACACTTCTGGGCCCAGATCATAAACCTACATGTGAACTGAGTTTCTCTGGCCTTATCAGCTTGTGGAAGTAGATGGAGTTAAAGAATTAGCTTAAATTATGCCAGCTATTGCATGTATCTGAACTTCACACAGAATTCTAGCCCTCATGTAAAATAACCCAATTGTGTCTCAAGGCCCCTAGTAGATCACAAAACAATCTGTTTTGGGCATCTTCCATGTCCTTCCTTACTAAATCTAGGTCCCATCTTTGTGTATTCTGCCCATGAAGCTGCTTAAGAAGTACTTACCTCTACCCTGCCCCAACCCACTGCAGCTGTGCCTACCATGGGAATGTTGATAAAGGTGTCAAGAGTGTTATTTCTTAATCCTCCTAAAGGCCCCAACCATGTAGGTGCCTGCCCATGTGCCAAACATGCTCAAACATACCTGAATCTCCATTGGAGCTCAAGTTAACACATACCTGCTAAATACATAATGCCCTGTGTCCCACAGTGGTGTGATCAGAAAGCAGGCTCTGGCTGCTTTTACATTCCATGCCTCAATCTGGGGGGTTGGTGACAGGTAGGGAAATAAGGCTGGGCTTGAATGGCTCCCTTGTTACTGAGGGATAATGGTCTTTTCCAGAGGAGGTACATGCTTCAACCAGGAAGTGCCAGGGACAGCTGCTCCCTCTGGTGGTCTGTGCCTTCCACCAATGGAGGTAGGGAGGTCAGCTTCAGCAGTCTTGCACCACTCATAACTCTTAGAAATATTCCCAAGTGCAGGGTATTTAAAAGACAGCTTCTGTATCAGACAAACCAAAAATGAGGAATGTTCTGTTAAAAACGCTAATGCCATAAAAGATTAAAAAAAGTTTGTGGAAACTTTCCAGATTAAAGGATGCTAGACATGATAACTAAAAAAAAAATACCTCAACCTAGACCAGATACTATGATGGAGGAGAAGGCTATAAAGGACATTATTGTCTCAACAGACAAAATTAGAGTATATATGGTAAATTAGATAAAAGTATTGTATCACTGTTAAATTTACTGAAGTTGTTTACACTGCAATGTAGAAAATATGCCAATTCTTAGGAAATGCACACTGAAGTACTTAGGCATGAAGGGTTATGATGTAATTTACCCTCATATGGTCCAAATACACACACACACACACACACACACACACACACGAGAGCGAGAAAGAGAGAATATATGTACAAACTATAAAGCAAATGACACATAAAATGTTAGCAATATGTGAATCTGGTAAAGGGGATACAGGTGTTCTTTATGCTATTTTTTTTTATTTTTGTAACTTTCCTGTAGGTTTAAAATTATTTCCAAATAAAAATGTTTTTAAAATGTAAAAGACCATTTCTGGGCAAGCAATTAGAATCTAGTGGCACATGTGTGACTGAACTATTTCTGTGGCAGAAATGAATGAGAATGAGGGCAATGGCTGTCTTCTTAGGCAGGGCTACCAGACATACCAAAATGAAGTCAAATACCTGGCATGAAGTTGCCAAGTGGCATCAGAGGCCACTCATCTCTTGGTCTCCCCTATCCTACAAGATACCAAAAATACTTTTTACATTTTTTCCTGAGGATTATGGGCCCTGGGTTTTAATGAAAATTTGGTTATGAAAGGAAAGTATATTGGTTCATTCATTCATCAAGTAAATATTTAGAATATCTTCTTACTATGTGTCAGGAACTGTGCTAAGGGCTAAGGATGCAGCTCACGGTACAAGGGGAGACAGAACCACTGTCCTAAAAAAGCCTATGAGCTAGCTGGGGATATACCCACACCACTTAAATATGTATTTCCAAATTAGTTGACTATGAAGTAGACTTGGGAAGCCCTGAAAAAGCCCAGCCTTTTACCAGAGCCAGTAGATCCAAGCCCCATGAGTCTGATGCACATTTAGGTCCCCCCTCAGGATTTCCTAGATTATAGGTACTTCTATATCTCATGCTAAGAGGAAAAGAAGGAACAACCAATGCTTACCCCAACCTGGGTGCAGCCCATCTATTTTGGCTTAGCTCTCTGCAAGCTGCTCTGTCCTCTGTGAGAATCAGGGAAGAGGCCACATGCCACTCCATCAATATCCCTGGGCTAGTGGACCAGGGAGCTTTGGAAAACAGCTTTTCTACTGATCTTTGTTTGCAGGTGAATGTAACAGATACATCCATAATGCTTGTGGAAGGCAAAAACCACCAAATACCTTTATGCAGAAGACTGGAAGCCTAGTGGCCCTAAGAGTCCCATCACTGGAGTGATGAGTCATGAAAATAACATGAAAGTCTTCCAAATAGACAGAATTATGACTTTTTAGGACAGTTGTGGTTCTGCTCCCAATCCTGGGTGTGGCACTAACTGAGATGACCTCTACACAGGGAGTCCTTTGCCTTGGGGCTCCAAGTAGGCAATGTTGTGGAGGGAGTTGTAAGTATGTACAGGCAGGGCTGTACATACTTCCATTAACTGCATGTAACACCATGTGTGCCCATTCTGTTCACTGGTCTCAGGTAGGACTGACACTGGTCTCTGATGTATTCTGGTCCTAGTCCAAAGAAGTTTTAGATCCAACAAACGTTTACTGAGGCCCTACAGAGTTCCAAGTCTTTTACTTTATACTTTGACACATTTTATATCATTTTTATCCTTAACAATAATCCTTTAAGGTAGGAATTATCTGCATTGTACAGATGAGAAAACAATTGCAAAGAGGTTCACTGATTTGCTCAAGTATATCATACAGCTTTTTAAAAAAACACTCACACACAATACTCTTAGCTGAGGCCTCTCTGTGTAGGTTACTTATCTTACAGTATTTCTGGTCTTCTCTACTACTGGAGCCATTGCTCCCCTTATACAATCCCCCTTCTTTCTTCTCTTTTCACTAGCCCTTGTGGGCTTTTCTCTCTTTTTAATACTGCATTTAATAGCACACATAAAAAACCACAAATACAAAGAAACTGGCAAAGGTGTTTGTCAATGAGATATCCCTGCCTCCTCCACTTTTCTACTTTCATACCCATATATGTAATGGGCTACATTTGTATAAACTTTTCTTCTCCCCCTCAAACATATAACTGTTATGTGATTGGTCAGTTGAAGCTGAAACACCCATGGAGAAAAGATGTTTTATGGTTACAAGGGCACACCCCCCCCGCAAACACCACCCCCCTCCCACCCCACACTTTCCCACACCATCTTTTGGAGGAATATAGGATATGGACCAGTGTCAGGATCTCCCTGCCTTCCTTACCAGAACATTCCTGCCATTTAATTTTCCTTTAAGTAACTGCTTAGACTAGAGCCTCTTCTCCCGCCCCTCCTATTTCTCTTCTAATCAGGACCTTTTAGACACTGGGTACTGTTCAATTCTTACTCTGTCAGGCCCATGGGCCATGCAGGTAGGTCCTTTAAATCTTGATGCCAGTAGTAGTATAGGTGTCATCATCTTCCATTACACGTAGGTCTATGTGTCACTTCAGTAGGCTTGTGTATTCATTTCTTTCACTTTTTCTGATTCATGTTCCAGGACCTGTTTGTGATAGAACAGTAAATACCCTTCACTATCCAGAACATCTTTAATACTGGCCTTGGTGATAACAGCATCATCACACTTGAACCACTGGTCCTTGTGATGCCGGATGAAGCTGGTATAGTGGCCACTCTCCAAGGTTCCTTGGTGATTAACCACGGCAAACAAGGAATACTTATTCTCCTCATTTCCACTACTGGTTGGCAGCTGCAACTGTCCATTCATCCTGCTGTCTTTACTTGAGGCCATAAATGGTGTCATATCCAGCTCCAGAGGAAAGGATATGTATGTAGTGATTTTGCGCCTCTGTTTGGCTGAGTGTTCAAACCGTTTAAAATGAAAACAGGCAACAACAGGTAATTTATTCATTGTGAGCTGTTTGGTAGATTCCTGGTAGCTTTGGCAACTACCACATTTAATTTTGGCACTGCTTCCTAGGTGCTCTGGCCTTGTAAACCTTCGCAAACAGTCCGTGAGTGTGGTGGTTCCTGGTATGTGGCTTTCCCCATTCACACTGCTCTCCCTCCCTGGGCTCATGGGCCAGAAGGAGGTGCAAGAACCAGGTAAGTCCAAACTGATGTCCCAGCATGGGTCTATCGTGGTGGAGACACCATGGCAGGCTTGACAGGTGACATCAGACTGCAGGCCACCTGTGAAGATTTGGTCTATGATGCAGTTACAGTGGTTGGGATTGTTGGCTGCCTTGCCAGCATCATCACCTTTGCAGTGCCGGTGCAGGACATCTAATGCTGCAATGAGAAACTCATGGGCATCCTGTTGCCTGTACCCTGCTAAATGCCGTGCATGTATCCATACCAGGTGCAGTAATTTATAGGGAACATGAGGAGATGGGTTTCCAGAATACAACTCCCGAAAAAGCGAAGACATCTCACAGACCAGACACAACTCCGGACTTGGCATTTCACATCTGTGCCTGTCAGAGAGGAAGAAATCTCTCAAGATCGGAGTGTGGGTAAGGGCCTGGACTATGCAGTTCATAAAGCATGTGTTGCCAAGATTGATTAGTCCTCTTAAACCAATGGTAAAGCTGGAGGTGATTCTTCTTCTCCTTGGGTTGTGCCCCAGCAGTTCTAACTCCGGTTTGGTTGTCTCCCAGGTTGGGTATTTCTCACCGAGGCCAGGCACTGAACACTGCTGGTGAGAAACTTCAGTTGAGGTGGAGGCTTGTAATTTCAAAGCTTCTCCTTGCTCTTCTTTGGCAATTTGCTCAATGTCTTTGTCATATACATAGTCCTTACACATAAAGCAGTAGATACCTCCATAGTAAAGGTCTACAGCTAAGTTGTGCTGTTTTGTCTCAGCGTGCTCATGAATGTGTTTCTCTGTGAAGCAGCCAAAGAAGACACAGGAAAGGCAAGAGTGGAGTCTGTTCAGGTGGGTACCACACACATGGCAGATACACGACTTTGCCTTGCTTTTCCTGGTCTCTGGGGTTCTACACCACACGAAGCACTGGTAGATCACCCGCAGTTCCTGCCTCCAATTCTCTCCCACCTTAAAGGTGTTCACGTGGGAACAGCCTGGTGGACCCACAGCAAAATCCGCATCCAGGCATCCCCCCCCAGGGCTGCGCCGGGGCCGGGGCCGGGGCGGGGGCCGTGGCCTAGGTTGTGGCGGGGTACGGAGTCGGGTCTGAGGCCGCGGCCGGGGTCTGCGGCGGGGGGCACGACTACGCCGCGGAGAGGGATCAGGGGGCCGCGGGGGCTCAGAGGGAAGGGTGGGGACAGGAACCTCGTTGCTATTGCCGCCACCGAAGCTCTGCGCTGGGTTCTCATCCTCCAGCTCCTGCTTCAGCTCCCCCTTTGGCTCCTGCTCTGCCTCCTGTACCGGCTCGGGTTCGGGCTCCAGCTTGAGCTCAACCCGGCGGCCCGGACCCTCCTCCTCCTCCAGCTCCACCTTGCCGGTGGCGTCCACCTTCCCCGCCGCCTCCACCTTGTTGGTGGCGTCCACCTTCCCCGCCGCCTCCACCTTCCCCTCCACCTTCGCTTCTGTCTCCACCTTCCTCTCCGCCTTCTCCGCCGCCGTCTCCGCCGTCTCCGCCTCTTCTATCTCCTCCTCCTCCACTCGCCCCGGCTCCTCCCCCTGCTCCGGTTTGGCGGCCACTGGGCGTGGCAGCGCAGGGGGGGGGGGGCCACGCAGACCTAGGGTGTCCCCCGCCCGGACTGAGGGAGCACCGTGGCTGTGGCAGCTGGACCCAAAAGGGACTCTCACTCAAGGAGGCGGTGGCGGAAGCAGGCGACGCCCCCAGGAATACTCCCGCCGTAGCCCCCTAGCGGAGGCCACTTCTGCAGCCAGGCCCGGTTTCCTTTAATTCAGTATTTCCCAAACTTGCTTGTTCCAGAGAATCACGTGGGGAGCGTGTTAAAATTACAGATTCCTCGGCTCCACTCGCAGACCCACTGAATCAGAATCTCGAAGGGAGGTGCTCTCGGGAACCTGTATCTTTAACTAGGGCCCGAGTGGATTCTTATGATCAGGCAAGTTTGAGAAACACAGCTCTAATTCATTGAGGCTGGCGGGAAGGGGGGCGGGGACCGCGCAGTCTCTTTAAGGCGCTTCCAGTTCTCGGCTCCAATCGCTGCTCTGACCCCTTTGTCGTCTCCTCCCCCCTCCTCGTCCTTCCCTCGGTCCAGGAGGCTTGCCCCAGCACAGTGGGGCTGGGGACACAGGGATAACCAAGTCCAGAAACACCTCTGGGACTGTGAAATGTCCCCTAGAGTCTGGGTCCTGAGCAGCGCAGTCAGAAGCTGTGACAGAACATCATCTCTGTGGCTGAGCCTACCACTTGAGCCAGTCTCAGGCTTCCCTCCTATTCCAGGTTCTGCCCCCTTCCTAGTAAGTATGAAGCCCCAGATCCATTCTGGACCAAGCCTGGACACCAGATTCCCAGGGGCAGAGCTCCAAAAGCCACTGGGCCTGAAGAGGCACGTCCCTTTGCCCATCTTATCAGCGCTCTGCAGAGGCTGTGCCTGCTCCTCCTCATCTCCTCCTTGGACTCCCAAGGCCACGAGTGGGTTGAAGGTTTGGCAGCCAGCCTTTTGGCCCAGCAGATGTTGAGCAACCCGAGGAGGGCAGCAGGAGAGACCAGACACAACAAGGCCATACTTACAGTTAGTACCTCCCCTATGGATGAGAGGCCTGAACTATAGGACCCCACCCCAGGACCCTTATACACTAGCAGGTGGGAGCTGGGAGGGGGCAGGCCTGGGTCTGAGGACCTCTGGGAGCTCCCACACTAAGAGCTGCTGGCAATGGGTAGCAGCACTAGGGGCCCATGAGGGCTGAGCCTAGAAAAAGTGGCTCAGGTCTTAGGCATGCTGGATGAGGTCATGGAGTGGCCACAGGTGCTGGTCCCAGGGAGGGCAGCATCAGGATGGGGCTCAGATGAAAAGTATATAGCCAGTGCTGGAGTGTCAGGGGAGAATGTGTTCCAGGAAGAGTCAGTCGGTGATTCCTGGGATCACTGGTCTTGTCCCAGTACACACTGCCCAGCTTGTGGGGCTATGCTGCCTAATGATACTCTAGCAGAGTTCTTGGTTACCATGGACATTGCCCCTCCACCTGGCCTCTTCCTTCAGGGAGGCCTCCACGGGTTAGCAGCATGAATTGGTTGTCAGGAATCAGGAGCCCTTAAGAAGGGTAGGATGTAGGGCTGGTGCCCATACAACTGAGGCCCACAGAGCTGCCCTGGTGCCTCCTCTTCGTAATCCAACTCTTGCTTCAATTCCTTGAAGCACCGCAGCATCTTTCCCATACATCCTGCCTTTCTGGCCTTAAACTAGAAGAACTGCAACTAGCTCACCCACCGAAGGATTCTTGTTCTTGCTGTTCCTGCTAAAAATGATGGAAGTCATGGATGGGTAAAGGGACAAGAGGTACTCCCATCCCACCTCCACAGAAAAACAGACGTCAAAGAGACCTAAATCTCTGTGTACCTGGGACTGTCTACCATTGAAGACACCATGGCAACTCTACTGCCTTACTGATCAACTTCCTGCAGAACCCTCCAATCCAGAATGTTCTGGAAGTCTTATGCATAACATCCAGAGCCAGGTGTTACACTCGGAGCTGTGGACACAGCACTGAACCATACAAACTTGCCCAGGGCCACAATGAGGGCCGGGTTCTCCAAAAAGCAGCTCAAGGAAGTGTCTAGGTCAACAACAGAGAAGTGCCAAAAACAGAAGAATCAAGGAAAAATATCAAAAACAGTTTGACATTCTTTTTAAAAAGTCGTACTTCTTGGAAAAGCCAGAATTCTGTTGTGCTTTTTACATTCCTTTCCTGATTGCATGGTGCTTCTGCTCTGAATCACATGCAGGGAGTGTCAGCATAATCTTTTTTTTTCTTTCTCATTTCCTTTTTTATTTTAACTGTGTCTTGATTTGAAGAAAATAAATTTGAAAAGTAGTATCTAAAATAGCACAATATAATATAACCAGGGAGAAAAATACATATATGTAATTGACTAGACAATTCTATTAGATTTCTCTATAATTTGTTAATGAACTGGATCTTAAAAGATATGTGAGTCATGAATATGATCTCAGGAATAATGGTTACTTAAATTATTACAGTTTGTGGTATATATATTTCATTTTGAGAAAATAGATCTAATCTTGGAGCATTATCTAACTTAATCTTTTTGATGCTCAGTGCTTGTATGGGTCTAGATTCAGTCCTTGGCAAATGTTACCACCTCTGCCTCACAAAGACCCAACCAAAGGCTAGCAGAAGGGGCTGACCTCAGGAGAGACCCCTCCTCATCACAGTCACAGTGCCTGGGATTGAACACAACTCTGACCACAAGGTGGCAAAAGAGTATATGACACGCC
This sequence comes from Phyllostomus discolor, assembly GCF_004126475.2. NCBI lineage: Eukaryota > Metazoa > Chordata > Mammalia > Chiroptera > Phyllostomidae > Phyllostomus > Phyllostomus discolor. The sequence continues at coordinate 32,431,304 of NC_050198.1, read as the reverse complement.
CTTTGTTACGAACATTTATATAAAACTATTGGTTTATATCACAATAACCTCCAAAATGTTTTAACGTGCTCTACAAATTGTGACATCTAAATTTTTGCATCAAAATGTCAATTAACTATAAATAATATGATTTCTGACAAATACTTACATTCACAAAACTGTTACGTCATGATTTCACATGAAACCAGTGAAACTTAAATACCTTAGTGATTTGAGAGCCACCATTATCTGTTATAAAAATCATAGTATATTTTCCCTTTTCTTAATGAGTTAACTCCACCCTATTCTTCTAAAAGAATTTTGTCCCAATAATATATATTTTTGCCCCCGAAATGGTTTTATTAATCATCCTATTTCCCTTTCGCAAAAATATTTTAATGTTCCTATGATCCTGAAGCTCTAAGTATTGTTTAAAAATTTACTCTTGCTTGTGTTATCATGACAGTATTAGAATAGAATGGATCAAAGCATTGCAAGTATATTACAGAATCTGAAAGGTAGTTGTTAAACATCAAAACAAAATAATTATTAGAGATAAGTCTTTGTTTTACTTTAGTGGGTATATCCATGGATAAATATTACTTATTGCTAAAATTAGACAAGATTCAACATCAATTCTCTTCTTACTTTTTGCTTTGTTAGACTTCAGCACACAGAAACCTTGTTTATATAAATAAGTCTATGAGAATGGATATTTTGTTTTAGAAATGTCACTCAAGTCTTTAAATTCCTTTGGACATGTATGGGGGAAATATTGGGTTGGCCAAAAAGTTTGTTTACTTTTTTTATATGATGGCTCCACTAGTGCTTGGTTGTCTTTAATTTCATTCAAAACAATTTTGTTAGGTTGTATTGTGACAGCTGTCTTATCAGCATACAATTAAAAAACACTTATTAAAATTGGTTAATTTTATGCAGTCATTTTAATATTGAAGATGGAAGAAAATGTGCAACATTTTTGGCATATTATGCTTTATTACTTCAAGAAAGGTAAAAACTCAAGTGAAAAGCAAATAAAAGATTTGTGCAGTGTATGGATAAGGTGCTCTGACTGATTGAACATGTCAAACGTGGTTTGCAAAGTTTCTTGGTACTACTGACATTTTGGCCAAATAATTTTTTGTTATGGGGCTGTCTTTTGTATTGGAAGATGTTTAGCAGCACCCCTGGCTTCTAACCCACTGGAAGCCAGTAGCAGCAGATAGCTGACATACTCAAAATATCCAAATCAGTAAAGTTATTGGTAAAAATGAAAAGCATATTTTCTATTTTATGGAAAACATTAAACAGACTTTTTGGCCAACCCAATATTACACAATGATATATCTTCAAAATTGTTTTTCATGATTTATCAGCTGACAGCAACATTGGGTTCTCCTTCAATTTTATTGGAAGCCATCTAAGTTGGCCTCCAAACTTAACAAAAGGATTTGATACCCCATATATTTGTTATAACAGTTTGTTTCTTCATCATTGATAGCACTGTTTGGAATTGTCTCTTTGGTACCCTGAGGATTTTAAACCACAGGGCAGTGCACCCAGGTAACATTGAAGATGGGTAACATACACTTTTCTGTTATAAAGTGCAAAAAGGACTGTTGTGAAAAGGGAGATGGAAAAAAGAGAACCAGCTTGATTCCTCCAGCAGATCAATTTAAGAAAATATGTGTTTTCTGGCAGATCAATTTAAGAAAATATGAAATTTGAGGATGTAGATATTGATCTGCTTGAAATTCTAAGTGTTTTTATTTACCCCATGGAAAGTCTTTCTATACCCCTTGGGTAATACACACTCCACTCTTAAGTTTTCTGGTTTATATTTATTATTATAAAGGTAATATATACAATATCTGTGGTTTTTAAAAAAGGTATAGTAGAGGGCATAATATGAAAAGTTAAAACCACTTTCTCCTCTGCCAATCACACCCAATTCTATTCCCCTAAAATAACCACTTGTTAGTAGTTTCTCAGGTATTCTTTGAGAAATTTTCTGTGCAAATATAAACTTTTTTACATGTATCCTTTAATGAAATAGAAATGAGACTAATATACATATCAATCTACAACTTAGCAGTAATATATTGGACACTTGGCACTGCTCTCCACATTGAACTACACACACAGTGCAATGCCAATAAAAATTTCAATCACCTTTGGGGGGGATAATTTTACAAATTAACATAGTAGAATAAAAGGTATTTTCCTCTTTCCTATTTTCTCCTTTTTTTCTCCCAGAAATGAGGATTTAATGGCTATAGCTGAGTAGCCATCTTGCAACCAAAAAACTGATTGCCTCTGGACCTATTTTTTTGTTGTTGTTCAATTACAAATGTCCCCATTTTCCCCCATTACTCTCCCCTGCCCTACTTACCCCCACCTCCCACCCTCAATCCTACCCTCCCTTGGCTTTGTCCATGGGTCCTTTACACATGTTCATTGATTTGACCCTTCCCCTCCTTTCCCCTGTTATCCCCCTCCCTCCTCCCCTGTGGTTACTGTCAGTTTGTTCTTTATTTCTATGTCTCTGGTTTTTTACATGAGAAAAAAAATGCCATATTTTACCAATTCTAAGAGGTATATTTTGTCACATTTTAACATCTTTAAAATCTTTGGAGGACAGTTTAATGATGACATTTGCAGCAGTTTTTTCTTGGTGGTGCATAAAATAATGTGTCTTACAGTCAATAGTATCCTTTTTTACAATGTTTTTATTAATATTTATTGATTTTTTAGAGACAGAGAGAGAGGGAGGGAGAGAGAGAAAAGAACATTGATTTGTTGTTCCACTTATTTATGCATTCATTGGTTGATTCTTGTATGTGCATTGACCGGGATTGGAACCCACAACCTTGCCACATAAGGATGATGTTCTAACCTCATGTAAGATGTTGTAATCCTCACCCAAGGACATGCTTATTGATTCTAGAGAGAGGGGAAAAGAGAGAGAGTATCAATGTAAAGGAGAAACATTAATTGGTTGCCTCTCATTCTCTTCTGGTCCAGAGACTTAACCTGCAACATAGGCATGTACCTTGACTGGGAATTGAACTTATGACCCTTCAGTTCACAGGATGATACTCCAACCAACTGAAACACACCAGCTAGGGAAAGACAAGTATATTTTTTAAAGAGACACATTAAAATCAATATATTCTGATGTCATTAAAATCAGTGTGACAAGATTCTAAAAAACTTTAAACAAATGTGCTTCTACTTCATTAAGTTACACCAAATGACAGACATGGGACAAGGCAAGCTTTTCTTGATTTTTCTGTAATGTGCCCCATCTTAAGATGCCCACTTTCTAAGGAATCACTTAGCTTAACCACTTTCCTGTCTTTTTTCAGCATATCTGCACTCTGGATCCAGGCTGGGTGTGAGTGCTGGGTTTGTAGTTTGTACTACAAGATTTGAGTCCCAACAATGTATTCCTTTGCAGGATCAGCAGCTATATGGAAAGTTCTAAGCAAGGATCTTACGCTTTTGTGCATGGTATTATTGTAGTTACCTGGAAAATATTTTGACCTCTCAATTCTCCAAAACATAATCTCCCAAACCTGTTTTTAAGGAAAGGTGGTCATCCTACAGTTTGTGCAATTAAGACCTGTGCTGTATTACTCCATTAGAAGTTTTATCAAACATACACTGTTCTAATATAGAGCATACAATTCTGATTGAATTTAGTTTTGCTTATAACCTGAATTATCAAATACCACATGGAATCAAGGCTTGAGAGAGAGAGAGTGATTATTAGAATAAATACCTTCCTGCAATAAAGCATTTGAAGAGGAGACAAAATTTAAGAAATGAACATTGTTGATTAGGTTCCACCTAAAGGTGAGATCATATGGTATTTGTCCCTCACCACCTGATTTATTTCACTTAGCATAATGCTCTCCAGATCCATCCATGCTGTTGCAAAGGGTAGGAGCTCATTCTTTCTCTCTGCTGCATAGTATTCCATTGTGTAAATGTACCATAGTTTTTGATCCATTCATTTACTGATGGACACTTAGGTTGCTTCCAGCACTGTACTTGAACAACAATAAAAAAAAAGAAAGGAAAAATAATAGTAGCTATTCTAGAGATTACAACATATATCCTTGGCTTATTATAAAATTATACAAATTACTATTTTTATCATTTTTATATTCTTAGACCCTTAAATATTTGATAATGTTTAACAGTACTCAAAAAAGAAAGAATTTAATATTGAAGGGAAACCCCTCTTAGAGGGGGAAACAGAATGAGGGGTAGATGCAGTTAGGGGGGGAAATGTAGAATGAGGAGGAGTTACATTGGGAGGAGGAAACATATTTGGAAGGGAAAACATGCTTATTGTTTCTTTCTCTGTCACTAGTTCAAATGTTTCTGCATGTTCCTGAGGCTCAGAGAATGTCTTCTTCCCCATCTTTCATTTTACAAGTCTTCCCCTCCTCAACTGTAGTGAATTCCTCCTTCTCTTCATTCATTTCACAAGTTATCCTCTCCTCAGGTACAAGGATATTCCCCTCCTCTTCCTTCAGGTTAGTTGCCTCCCTCTCCTTTGGTAGGCCCTCCATGTTGTTCAGTCCCAGGTGTTGGTGGGACAAGAGCAAGTACTTCAGACACAGGGCTGAGTCTCAATAGTGTCTTACAATCAATGTGACACTAGGAATTATCATCCTGTTTGAACCTTTAGTATTTGGATTCTAGTCATATGTAGTTGACTACAATTCCTAAGTGACAGCAGGCTTTCTATTTCAATCCTAGTGAAGTTCAAATTCCTTATCCTGGCCTTTAAAGCCATTCAGAACCTGGCCTTGGTCTCTCAGACCTCACATCTTATTAAGTTAGCCTTGCTTCAAACAAACTAGATTTACTACTGCTCTTTGAATAAGTTAAGCTAGCTTCCACTTCCAAGCCTATGCTCTTATCGTTTCCTCTTGTGCATTGTACTATTGTAATTAAAGCTGTTCCCTTAGAGTCCTCATGGCTTTCCCCTCACTTCTTCAGCTTGCTGCTTAAATGGCACCTTATCTCAGAGTACTTCCTTAACCTCTATATACAAAAGGATTCCATCTCTGCTTTATTTTTCTTTGAAACACTATCACCACATGATATACTAAATATTACACATGCACACACACATAAAAAATACTCTAATATGAATTCCATGAGAGGAAGATGTTCACTAATCTATTCCCAATGCCTCTTGGCACTGAATACATATTTAAATATTTGTGAAATAAAAAAATGCATGCCTTTCATTATGAGTGAAGTCGACCATATTTTCATACATTTACTGACCATTTTGTATTACCCTATTTTGTGAACTGCTATTCACATGCTTTGCCTATTTTCTTTTGGATTCTTATTCACAATAATAAATAACACTTATATGGTGATTGAAGTATGCCAAAAGTTGTTTATTAAATAGGTTTGACACTCTACAACTTTTGGAAGTAGGTTCTGTTATCATCCTTATTTTACAGGTGAGAGAATTGAGGCACAGAGACGTAGAGTGACATCCAAGATCACACAGCTAGTAGATGATGGACCTCAGATTTAAACCGAGTAGTTGGAATATAGACTTTCAACTCTTAACAACTAAACTATTAGTCCTTTGTCTGTCATATTCTAGCATAAATAAATAAATAAATAAATAAACAAATCCATTTATCATTTGATGGTTGTATTTTATTTCATTTTTACCATATGAGGATTACTATTATTATGTAATGAAGATTTACAAATTTTATAAATAAAAGTTTTGGATATTAGGAAATGTATTTCACTAATATATGTATTAGTTAAATATACATGTATTCCGGATATTAGTGTCTGGGGTTTCTGTTTGTTTTTCTGATTATAAAAAATGTAGAGCAAATGCAATGGTTCTGAGACAAAAAAAAAAAGACTCTGATGATTTTAAGAAATGAGAATAAGGACAAAATGGCTTGAATTTTGTTACCAAGGAGGACAGTGGTACAAAATGAGGATAAGGATAGATATGTAGTCAGGGACCAGATCACCTGGAACCTTGTAGACCACAATATAGGATTAGATATTGCCTTCATTGTCATGGAGATCATTTAGAGGAGGTGACAAGAGAATGACATATGATTTACTATTAACATATAATAATTATCTAATAATAAAAGAGTAACTAACACATCTTTTTTACTATTTTATTTTAATCATTGTTCAAGTATAGTTTTCTCCCTTTTCCTCCTAATCTAGCCCACCCTCCAAACCCTCCCCACTTCCCTCCCATTACCACCCTCCCCCTAGTATTTGTCCATGTGTCCTTTAAATTTGTTCCCGTGAACACTTCCCATTGTCCCCTGAAATTCCCTCTTCTCTCCCTTGTGGTCACTGTCAGCCTGTCCTCTATTTCAGTGTCTTTAGTTATATTTTGCTTGTTTCTTTGTTTTGTTGTTTAGGTTCCTGTTAAAGGTGAGATCATATGGTATTTGTCTTTCACTGCCTGGCTTGTTTCACTTAGCATAATGCTTTCCAGCTCCATCCATGCTGTTCCAAAGGGTAGGAGCTCCTTCTTTCTTTCTGCTGCATAGAATTCCATTGTGTAAATGTACCATAGTTTTTTGATCCATTTATTTGCTGAAGGGCATTCACACTATTTCCAGCACTTGCCTATTATAAATTGTGCTGCTATGAACGTTGGGGTGCATAGGTTCTTTTGGATTGGTGTTTTAGTATTCTTAGGATAGAGTCCCAGCAGTGGAATTGCTGGGTCAAAAGACAGTTCCATTTTTAGTTTTCTGAGGAAATTGCATACTGCTTTCCATAGTGGTTGTACCAGTCTTCAGTCCCACCAACAGTGCACTAGGGTCCCCTTTTCTCCACAACCTGTCCAAAACTTGTTGTTTGTTGCTTTGTTTATGATGGCCATTCTGGCTGGTGTGAAGTGGTATCTCATTGTGGTTTTCATTTGCATCTCTCTGATAGCTAGTGATATTCAACATCGTTTCATGTGTCTTTGGATCTTCTGTATGTCCTTCTTGGAGAAGTGTCTGTTCAAGTCCTTTGTCCATTTTTTAATTGGATTCCTTGTCTTCTTAGAGTGTAGTCGTGTAAGTTCTTTATATATTTTGGAGATTAAACCCTTGTCTGAGGTATCATTGGCAAATATGTTTTCCCATACGGTTGGTTCTCTTTTAATTTTGATACTCTTTCCTTTAGCTGTGCAGAAGCTTTTAATTTTGATGAGGTCCCCTTTGTTTATTCTTTCCTTTATGTCCCTTGCTCTAGGGGACAAGTCAGTAAAAAAGTTTCTGCATGAAATATCTGAGATTTTCCTACCTACTTACTCCTCTGGGACTTTAATGGTGTCACGTTTTATATTTAAGTCTTTTATCCACCTTTAATTTATTTTTGTATATGGTGTAAGTTGGTGCTCGAGTTTCATTTTTTTGCACGTGGCTATCCAGTTCTCCCAATATCATTTGTTCAAGAGGCTATTTTTACTCCAGTGTTTGTTGCTGCCTCATTTGTCAAATATTAATTGACCATAGAGACTTGGGTTTATTTCTGGGCTCTCTGTTCTGTTCCATTGGTCTATGTGCCTGCTTTTATGCCAGTACCAGTCTGTTTTGATTACAGTGGCCTTGTAGTATAGTTTAGTGTCAGGTATTGTGATCCCTCCTACTTTACTCTTCTTTCTCAAAATTGCAGCAGCTATTCGGGGTCGTTTATGATTCCACATAAACTTATGAAGTGTTTGTCCTATGTCAGTGAAATATGCCATTGGTACTTTCATAGGTATTGCATTGAATGTGTAAATTGCTTTGGGTAGTATGGACATTTTGATGATATTAATTCTTCCAATCCATGAACACGGTATATGTTTCCATTTGTTTGTGTCTTCCTTGATTTCTTTCCTCAGTGTTTATGTACTTTTCTGAATACAGGTCTTTTACCTCTTTGGTTAGTTTTATTCCTAAATATTTTATTTTTCTTTTTGTTATCTCAAATGGGATTTTTCCTTGATTTCTGCTTCTGCTGTTTCACTGTTGGTGTACAGAAATGTCTTTGATTTCTGGATATTGACTTTGTATTCCTCTGTTTGGCCAAATTCATTTATTAGGTCAAGCAGTTTTTTTGTGGAGTCTATAGGATTTTCTATGTATACTACCATGTCATCTGCAAACAGTGACAGTTTTGTTTCCTCCTTTGTGATTTGGATGCCTTTTATTTCTTTTCCCTGTCTAATCACTGTGGCTAAAACTTCCAGTACTATATTGAATAGAAGTGGTGAAAGTGGGCATCCTTGTCTTGTTCCTGTTCTTAGTGGAAAAGATTTTAATTTTTGCCCATTGAGAATGATGTTGGCTGAAGGTCTGTCATATATGGCCTTTATTATGTTGCGGAATGCTGCCTCTATTCCCATTTTGCTGAGTGTTTTTATCATGAATGGGTGTTGTACCTTATCAAATGCTTTTTCTGCATCTATTGATATGATCATGTGATTTTTGTCTTTGCTTTTGTTTATGTGATGTATTACATTGACTGATTTGCAAATATTGTACCATCCTTGCATCGCTGGAATGAATCCCACTTGGTCATGGTGTATGATCTTTTTAATGTATTGTTGGATGTGGTTTCCCAGTATTTTGTTGAGGATTTTGGCGTCAATGTTCATCAGTGATATTGGCCTGAAGTTTTCTCTCTTTGTTGTGTCTTTATATGGTTTTGGAATTAGGATGATGTTGGTCTCATAAAAAGATTTTGGGAGTCTTCCATCTTTTTGAATTTTTTGGAATAGTCTGTGAAGGATAGGCGTTAGCTCTTCCTTAAATGCTTTGTAGAATTCTGTTTTGAAAGCATCTGGCCCAGGGCTTTTGTGTGTCAGGAGTTTTTTGATTACTGCTTCAATTTCTTCTGTTGTTATTGGTCTGTTCAGGCTTTCTGCTTCTTTTTCATTGAGTTTTGGAAGATGATATTTTTCTAGAAATTTGTCCATTTCACCTAGGTTTTCAAATTTCTTGGCATACAGTTCCTTGTAGTAATTTCTTACAATCCTTTGTATTTCTGTGGTATCTGTTGTAATCTCTCCTCTTTCATTTCTGATTGTGTTTATTTGGGTCTTCTCTCTTTTTTTTCTTGATGAGTCTGCTTAAAGGCTTGTCGATTTTGTTTATCTTTTCAAAGAACCAGGTCTTGGATTCATTGATCCTTAGAATTGTGCTTTTAGTCTCTACATCATTTAATTCTGCTCTGGTCTTTATTTCCTGCCTTCTGCTTGCTCTGGGCTGTCTTTGTTGTTGTCCCTCGAGTTCTTGTAGATGTAGGGTTAGGTTGTTTGTTTGGAATGTTTCTAACTTTTTTAGGTGGGCCTGTATCGCTATGAACTTCCCTCTCAGGACTGCCTTGGCTGTGTCCCATAAGTTTTGGATTGTTGTGAGTTCATTTTCATTTGTTTCCAGAAACCTTTTTGATTTCTTCCCTAATATCATTCTTGACCCATTCATTGTTAAATAGCATGCTATTTAATCTCCATGATTTTGACTGTTTTGCATTTTTTTCCTTGGAGTTGGTTTCTAGCTTCAGTCCCTTGCAGTCTGAGAAGATGCTTGGTATGATTTCAATTTTCTTGAAATTCTTGAGGCTTGTTTTGTGTCCTATCATGTGGTCAATCTTAGAGAATGTTCCATGTACATTTGAAAAGAATGTGTATTTAGCTTCTTTTGGATGGAGGGTTCTGTATATATCAGTAAAACCCATTTCATCAAGGGTATTGTTCAATGCCACAATATCTTTGCTGATATTTTGTTTGGAAGATCTGTCCATTTCTGATAGTGGGGTGTTAAAATCCCCCACAATAATTGTGTTGCTGTCCATATCTTTCTTGAAGTCCTCTAAGATTTTCTTTATGTATTTGGGTGCTCCTATATTGGGTGCATATATATTTACAATATTTATGTCTTCTTGGTGGATTCTTCCCTTGAATATTATGAAGTGACCTTCTGGGTCTCTCTTTATGGACCTTTTTTGGACATCTATTTTGTCAGATATGAGTATTGCTACCCCGGCTTTGTTTCCCTGTCCATTTGCTTGGAAGATTTGTTTCCAGCCCTTCACTTTCAGCCTGTGTAGGTCTTTTATCCTGAAGTGGGTCTCTTGTAGGCAGCATATATGTGGGTCATTTTTTCTTATCCATTCAGCTATTCTGTGTCTTTTGATTGGAGCATTTAATCCATTTACACTTAAGGTTATTATTGATAGGTACTTATTCATTGTCTTTTATGTATGACTGTCTCCCTCTCTCTCTCTCTCTCTCTCTCTCTCTCTCTCTCTCTCTCTCCCCCCCCCCCCCCCCCCCCCTCTCTCTCTCTCTCTCTCTCTCTCTCTCTCTCTCTCTCTCTCTCTCTCTCTTTTCCTTCTCTTTCTTAAAGCAGTCCCTTTAGAATCTCTTGCAGAGCCGGTTTGGTGGAGGTGTATTCTTTTAGACTTCTTTTGTCTGGGAAGCTTCTTATTTGGCCTTCTATCTCGATTGAGAGCCTTGCTGGATAAAGTAGCCTTGGTTACAAACCTCTGGTTCTCATTACTTTGAGTATTTCTTGCCATTCTCTTCTGGCTTGGAGTGTTTCCATTGAGAAGTCAGCTGTTAACCTTATTGGGCCTCCCTTGTATGTTACTTCCTGTTTCTCCCTCGCTGCCTTTAATATTCTCTCTTTGTCTTGAAATTTTTCCATTTTAATTATGATGTGTCTTGAGGTGGGCCTCTTTGGGTTCCTCTTGATTGGGACTCTCTGTGTTTCCTGAATTTGTGTGACTTTTTCTCTCATGAAATTAGGGAAGTTTTCCTTCATTACTTTTTCAACTAGGTTTTCTATCCCTTGCTCTTCTTCTTCTCCTTCTGGTATCCCTATTATACGGATATTATTACATTTCATATTGTCTTGCATGTCTCTTAATCCCTCTTCATTCTTTCTGCACCTCTTTTTCTTTTCTTGCTCTTTCTGGGTGTTGTTTTGTACTTTGTCCTCTAGCTCGCTGATTTGATCTTCTGCTTCATCAATCCTGCTTTTCATTCCTTCTACTGTGTTCTTCAGTTCAGAAATAGCATTCTTCATTTCCTCTTGGCCCTTGTTGAGAGTTTCTATTTCCTTTTTCATATTTATATAGTTTGTAGTGAGATTGTTGTAGCTTCCCTCTAGTTTCTAATAGCTCATTGTGAGTTCATTGAACTTCCTGATAATCATTGTTTTGAACTCAGTATCTGATAGTTGAGTTGCCTCTATTTCATTTAGCATTTTTCCTGAGGCTTCCTCCTTTCCCTTTAATTGGGGATTGTTTCTTTGTTTTCTCATTGTTGGTGGGTTTCTGCTTGTTAGCCTCTGTTTCTTAAATTGATCTGTTCTGCTTCCCTGTTATTATGGTGTGAGCTTCTGTGGTAGACTGTCCCCTTATCTCTTGCTGCTTCTAGGATTCTCTCCTTCATTTCTACCTTGGCTAGTGTAATTATGATGTACCTTGGTGTGTTTCTTCTTGGGTCCAGCTTCTTTGGGGTTCTCTGAGCTTCCTGGATTTCCTGGAAGTCTATTTCCTTTGCCAGAATGGGGAAGTTCTCCTTTATTATTTGTTGAAATACGTGCTCAATCTGTTGCTTTTCCTCTTCCCCTTCTAGTACCCCTATAATTCGGATTTTGGAATATTTAAAGATGTCCTGGAGGTTCCTAAGCTTCTCATTTTTTTTTGAATTCTTATATCTTAATTCTTTCCTGCTTGGTTGTGTTTTTCTTCCTTCTGGTCTACGCTATTATTTTGAATCCTGGTTTCCTTCCCTTCACTATTGGTTCTCCGTGCATCTTCCTTCATCTCTTTTATGGTAACCTGCATTTTTTCATGTAATTTGTGCCCAAAATGAACCAGTTCTGTGAACTTCCTGATCACCAGTGTTTTGAACTGTGCATCTGATAGATTGGCTATCTCTTGGTCGCTCAAAAGGATGAGTCCTGGGGCATTGATCTGTTCTTCTGTTGGAGACATCTCTCTCTCTCTCTCTCTCTCCTTTTTTTTTGGGGGGGGGGTCTGGTCGCTCCTGTTACGGTGAGGGGCAGAGCCTTAGGTGTTTACTGGGGCTGGGCACCCCAGTCGCTAGATTGTGACATTGTATGTGGGGGTGGGGGCGGGAGGGAACAATGGCAGTAGCTCCGCTCTCCTGGGACCCCAGTACCCCCCCGGGATCCTGGGTTGCGAACTCTGCCCTGGTCCACAATGTCGCCTCACTGGGTCCGCCAGCCACCGCTTGCGTACTCAGGGTCCACCGCTGCAATCTTGCATGTCCCAGAAGGCTTATGCACCCCCGGTTGCCTTATGTGCCCAGTTCTCCCTGATCTCTGCACGCCAGCTCCTCCTCTCCACCCCTCCTACCAGACTGGATGAACGAGTCTACTTCAACTTCTTGGCTGTCCAACTTCCATTCAAATAAATTCTCTGTCAGTTCTGGGTGTTATTCTGCCTCTAAATTGTTGTTGTTCCAATCTTGGTTGTGCGTGGAGGTACGGTGCATCCACCTATGCCTCCATCTTGCTGGAAGTCACCTTAACTAACACTTCTTGATTGCTTACTATATCCCAGGTAGTATTTTAAAAGTACTTTACTAAGTACTTAAACCTCATAACACACTGATAAGGTAGGTACTAATATTATTCTCACTATACAATGAGTCAACTGAGCCACAAAAATATTAAGTACCTTGAATTTCCTTATGTTCACTGTCTACTTCTATATCTGCCCCCATTCAGAATACATCTACCTTCTACAATGAGGTATCTGATGCCTACTTTGTCCAGGCCCCTGACATCCTACTAGTGGTTTGTGAGTCTTCACTGGACTAATGGGAAAGGAAAAATGGCAAACCCACTTAGCACTAGGGCCCATAGGTCTGGGAGTTGGTCAAGTGGGCTCTCCGACCCCATTTGGACCATGCCGAACCACCATAAACTCAGCAATAGCCAACCTGTTGGCCCATTCATGACAAAAGTAGCCAGCTCAGCAGCCCCTGGTTATCACTGCAGCATGACAATGTTTTGTACCCACAGTCCCATCTCATATCAGCAACCAGGGAACTGAAGAATGAGCTCATCAGGACCCACCACAGGCTTTCAAGAGATGCCAGCTTTGCAGAGGGAAGCAGCAGGCCTAGTGGTGTGGAAGGTGCAGAAAATGGAGGAGCTCAGGACACCCATGTGTTTCCAACGGCCTGGGCCTTTCTCTGGCTGAAAGAAAGGAAAGACTCAGAGAGAGCAAAGTCTTGTTTTTAAGGGATGACAGCAGATATGTAGGTTACACTGTATCATATCCTAACCAGCCATTTATCCAGTTTTTAGCACATATCAGTTCTAGTAGTCTGTTTCTTAGTTTCCCTTAGTCTTCAGCAGCTCTGACTGTACCCCTTCAGACTACTTCTCCTTTTGATTTACACTTTTGATTGTTTACCCATCTGCTTCATGTCGTGAGTTCGAGTCAGCTTCCTCCATGCTGACACAGCACCTGGCCAGCCACCAATCTTACCCCAGGCTTTTAAGAAAATCCTGGAATCCCCAAATCTGTGTCCAGTGCTGGAGATTGGTCTTGTAGGATACAGCATGGCCCTGGGGATGAGCTTAGAACCACAATGAAGAAGACGTTCTCCAAATTTACTCATCAAAGTGTGGAATTTGATTTCTTGTATTTGTCCTAAGTGTCTCTTTCAATTTTGAAGGGTGAGAAGGGTAGATCTTGTTATATTGTACCAAAACTGGAAGTTAAAAATTATAATCACACTTTTTTATTCTTTTTCAAAATTCTGCTCCTTTTAAATTTATTTTTAAAACTTTTATTTTTTTTAGATTTTATTTACTTATTTTAGAGATAGGGGAAGGGGGGGAGAAAGAGAGGGAGAGACATCAATGTGTGGTTGCCCCTCATACACCCCCCATCAGGGAACCGGCCTGCAACCCAGGCATGTGCCCCGACTGGGAATTGAACTGGCAACCCTTTGGTTGGCAGGCTGGCACCCAATCCACTGAGCCACACCAGCCAGGGCTAAAACTTTTATTTACTTTTATTGAAATATGTTTGACATAGGATATTGTGTAAGTTTAAGGTACATAAAATGTTGACTTGATACATTTATATATTGTAATATGATTGCCATTGTAATAGTAGTTTGTACCTCATCACATCACATAATTATTATTTCTTTTTATGCTTGGAATAATTAAAATTTAATTTCTTAATAAGTGATGATTATAATACAACATTTTTGTCTATATTCAGTATATGGTGCATTAGATCTCTAGGGCTTGTTTGCTACTAGTTACAAGTAAATCTTATTCCTTTTAAAGCCACAAAAAGCAATACAGATAAATTTATATAACCTATATAGAGAACAATTTAGCAATGTTTAACAAAATTACATGTGTATCCACTATTTTACTCAATAATCTCATTCTAGGAATCCAATCCAAAGATACATGAGCAAAAGTACAAAATGAAATACACACAAGGACATTCATTGCAACTATGTGTAGTTACAAGACTGGAAAAAAATCCACAATTAGGGGACCAGTTGAATAAATTATACTGGGGACATAAAATGGAAAGCTGGAGAAAGGTGGGTTTTTTAAAATAAAATAAAGTAAAATACTATGGAATGAGATGGAATGCTACATAATGATTAAGAATAATATCTAGGGCCCTGGCTGGTGTGGCTCAGTGGATTGAGTGCTGGCCTGTGAACTTAAAAAAAAAAAGAATATTATGTAGGGTATATTGATAAGTGAAAAAAGCAAAGTATAAAAATTGCATATAGTATGCTACATTTGTGTAAGAAAATTGGGGAAATACAATATTTATGGAAATATAAACTTATGATTTATTTATTTTTCTCTTTCTAAAGTATAAATATTCCCTAGCTTTGTCCACTGAAAATACATATCAGCAATGGTAAAATGGTGGCAATGATGTCCATGTTGTGGTCTCTAAAATAATTTCTTACCAAACAAAACTAATCCTCCTTGAAGAAATAATTATGTACAGGTCTGTAACAGGACATGTACAAAATGAACCTGGGACATCTTGTTTTGCCAAAAAGCAAGGGAAACATCAAACTAATGTAGTCATGTCAAAAGAACATGGCATCCAAGATGAAGGGGAGTTCCCACTTGCCTATATTGGGACAATAAGAGCATCAAAAAAAAAATCTGCAATAATCAAGCATAAATGTATAAAATACATGAGTTCATAATGACATTAAAAACATTGCTCATCCCTAGATGATGCTGGGCAACAGATTATTGTTACAAAAATTAATAAAGGGAAAAACCAAGAATGTATCCCACCTTTTCTATGTGAACTATATTTCAATGTAACCAAATAGTTAATGATATTCTATTTTATGCAACAATTCCAAAGAGCAAATGCAGAAGGAGTGGTAGAATTAGTATATCATCATTTACAGTTGCTAATGAAATAATACACATAGGCAATGCTTTCTCAGCTCCAGCACTATTGAGATTTGGGGCCAGATAACTCTTTATTTGGAAGCTGTCCTATGTTTTTTAAAATTTTTAGCAGCATCTCTGGCCCCTACTTCCTAGATGCCATTAGCATACTCCTTCCCCAGTAATGACAATCAAAAATGTCTTCAGAAATTGTCATATGTCCCCTAGGGGACAAAATCATATCTAGTTGAATACCACTAATCTAGGACAAGTATTATGAATGGATAAAAAAGATTAGGTAAAATGATGATGGGGGAATTTATAATGGAGGGATCAATTTGATACCACTTGAACCCACTGATCAATTTTAACATCACTAAGACTAAAACAGCTACATATGTGCCTCCTGATGTGATGCAGTAGGAAGCATACAGTGCCACCTATGGTATTTTGACGGCAAAAATAGAAATAAAACCTAAATCTATGGAAACTATAGCTCTAATTCCCAGTTTATGGTGAACATAGGAGATAGAAAAACAAATTTAGTATCACCACTAAGAAACAATCAACCAAATACAGAATGTAATATATTTTATAGGAAAAATGATCTATTTTCTTTAATGATAAATGACATTTTAAAGAGGATGAGGACGTCCATAATATCTGATCTTGAATGTACTAGAAAAATATCTTGGCATCTTGGCAAAAAATAAAAAAACAAGGAAGGGAAACAATAAAAGAGGATGAGAAAAAATGAGAAACTTGATTTTTCCCACCTTTATTGCTGTATAATTGACAAATAAAAATTGTATATACTTAAGGTGTACATCATGTTGTTTTGATGTACATGTAAATTTTTAAAAAGAGACTTAAAAGAGATAAAAACCAAAATGCAATGTTACATTTGGTTTGGATCTTACTTCAAAAAAAATCAATTTTAAAAATATTTCTTGAACCAATCAGGAAAATTTGACCATGAATTAGCATTTAGTTATATTCAGGCATTATTGCTAATTAGCAAATCATAATAATGGCATTGTAGTTATGTTAAAAAAAATTAGTTTCCTGGCCCTGGATGGTGTTGCTCAGTGGGTTGAGCACCAGCCTGTGAACCCAAAGGTTGTGGGTTCAATTCCAAGTCAGGGCACATGCTTGGGTTGTGGGCCAGGTCCCCTGTTGGGGGTGTTCGAGAGGCAACCAATTGACATTTCTCTCACACATTGTTGTGTCTCCCTCTGTTTCTTCTTCCCTTCCCCTTTCTCTAAAAAATAAATAAACAAATTATTTTTATAAATAAATAAAATCTTAATAAAAAATAAAAAATAAAAATAAAATATTAATTTTCTATTACAGATGTACACTCACATTGAGTAAGATAATATTATATCTAGGATTTGAGCTAAAAGACTCCAACAAAACTTGGAGTAGGGAGAATACATGAAAAAAGATTGGCAAAATGTTGAAAATTGTTGAAGCTGAGCAAAGAGAATTCATTCTACTAATTTTTATATTTTACATGTATTTAAATTATTTTCATAAGAAAATGAAATTTTAAAACAAAAAGTGAGGCTTCTGCTTCTGGAAAGTTGTAATAGGTGTACTTTTCCCTATTCTTCCAGCTAAGCATAGTTTAAAACTATGGGCATTGTATATACAACAAATATCAGAGGATTCTGAAAAGTAGACAGAAGAAGGCAGACCGGTTATAGACCTCAGAATCCAAGGAATGACACAGCAGTGAGGTCCTTGGCCTTTTCTTTTCTTTTCTTTTCTTTTCTTGTTTTCTTTTCTTCTCTTTCCTTTTGCCTAGACTAGGTACTGGAAAAGCTGAAAACCTGAAGACATCAAAGAGCATACAAGAACAACAACAACAACAACAAAAAACCTTCAGCCCTGGCTGGCATAGCTTAGTGGATTGAGCATGGGCTGTGAACCAAAGTGTCGCAGGTTCGATTCCCAGTCAGGGAACATGCCTGGATTGCAGGCCATGACCCCCAGCAACCGCACATTGATGTTTCTCTCTCTCTCTCTCTTTCTCCCTCCCTTCCCTCTCTAAAAATAAATAAATAAAATATTTTTAAAAACCTTCAAGAAAAGACTGTCCTCTCTATTCAAAGGACCAAAAAGGAGTACAGCCTTGCAAGACAGAAAGTTTTAATAACCACTCTACTCCAACCAAACATTACAGAAAAAAAATGCAGTACCACCTATTCCAACAAAAGTCAAGTGAGGAACTTATACTTCCACACTGGTCAGATTGTAAGAAGCCAAAACCTCTGCCAGGACAAAGTCAGAGAAGGGCAACCTGAGTGTCACAACTTTCATTCCTGTTGGGAAGTAACAAGCCCCCTCTCACACAGTGTCAGTGGAGACTATGTGGGAAGTCTGGATTTCATGCCCACCTGGGGTGGTGTCAAAGGATTCCCAGTGGAAAATCAGCACTTTCACCACCATCCAGCAGTAACAAGCACAACCCCCAACCATGGTGTCAATGGGGGATATGAAAGGAACTATAACAAGGCATCCCTGCTCCTCTCAGCCAGAGTGGTATCAACAGAGGCACAGGGGAGTGCCTGGACTCCCACCTTGCCAAACAGTAATGAGAAGACCCCTCCCAGGTGTCAGTGAAGGCTGAATAAGAAGCCTAGACTTGCACACTACCTGGAAGCAATGAAGTGGTATTCATTCCCTTTCTCCTTCCAGAACAGTGTCAGAAGAAGCATGATAAAAACAAAAGATTTAAACAAGATCCAGAGCTTCATAACATAATACCCAAAATGTTCTGGTTTCAATGAACAATCACTCATCATAGCAAAAACCAGAAAAATCTTCAATAAAAGACAACAACAACAAGATGACATGGAAGTTCATAAAGATGCTTCAACATGCAATTACACTCATAATAGAAACAAATGAAAAGTACGAATTCTCATCAAAGAAATGGAATGTATGAAAACAAAATAGGGTTTTTAAAACTAAAACATTCAATAACTGAAATTTTAAAAATTAACAGATGGGCTCAACAGCATAATGGAAGAGACAGAGGAAAAATCAATGAAACATAAGATAGAACAATAGAAATTATCCAGTGTGAACAACAGAAAGAAAATAACCTGGTGGGGGAATGTGGGGAAATGAACAGATCATGAGGAACTTGTGAGACTATAACAAAAGACTGAACATCTGTGTCATCAAAGTTAGGAAAGGAAAGGATTAAAAAGGTAGAGCTAAAAAAATATTGAAAGAAATAATGGCTGACGTTATCCCAGATGACATTAACCTACATATTCAAGAAGCTAAACCCCAAACTGCATAAACATAAAGAAATCCATGCCATATGAACATGGTTCTTCATTCACAAAAAGTGATTTGTATAAATTAAATCTAACCCCCACGTCAGCTATCTTGGCTGGAACTCTGCTATTTCTTGGCCACCGTATAGTGTCCTGCAGGCACAATGAACCTGATTGGCCAATATTCTTCTTGGCCACTAGGAACCATCCAGCTTGGAAGGATGAAATGGGCAACTGGTTTCATGAAATCACACTGTAGCTCAAGCAAGGTATTTAACCTGAACCTTACAACCTGGAGTTGAAAGCAGTAGAAGATACAGGTGCTTTGCTTCTTTCTACCATCATATAGGCCTCTGTGACTTTCATCTAAAAACAAACAAACAAACAAACACAAATTTCATTTTCCAAGTTGTAAATTGATCCTTTTGAAAAATTATTATTTTTCAAACTTTATTTTTCAATTATAGTTTGCATTCAACCACAAATTATTTTTTTAGTGAAAATGATTGTGGCAGCAGATCAGAATCAGGCAAGCCTCAAGTCAGCAAATATATATATTGGGAAGACCTCCCACAGAATTAAAGAAAACCTCTAACATTTTCACATTATCCATATGCATTTGGGGAGCCCTAAGTATGGCAGAAAAATCTGCAGCCAAGAAATGTTGTATGGAGGGAACCCACCACCTGGGGAAATTTTGGAGAGTATTTTACTAAAGAGTGGAGGTATAAACTGGGACGGGATTTCCTAAGAAAGATGTATTTTAAGTTTGTTTCTAGGATGAACTCACTTAAAATGAGATTAAGAAAGATTGGAGAGGAGTGGGCAGAAGATTCTAAAACTACATTCTCTTGGGTGAAGACCATGTTATCCCTAGGGTGTGGCGAAAAATCAGTAAGGTTAAAAACAGAGAGAAGGGAATTACATCACCAGAATTTGTGACAGAGCTTTTCCTTTCCATGAGGTGGAAACAGGGAGCTGTAACAAACTAAAAAGTATGGTACAATACTGATCAATTTTTTGTGGACAGATGAAAGTGGCAAGTCACTCAGTTGCAGTCTTAAAGGTCAAAGGACAACAGCTCTAACAAATGGAAAATTGTAGAAAGATGGAAGATAATCTCAGGGATTCACTAGGGACTCTGCCCTAAGAAGTAAATGGAAAGAATCTGTCTGAAACTTGATGAGGTATTTGAGGAGTGCCAAGGCAAGGGACAAACCTCTGTCATTATGGTGCACCCACTGGCAGTTGAGCTTCACTAAAAGGACAAGTCTATACATGAGGCTGTTAAGATGACTCAAACAAGAAAGATGATTTGCAAGGTAGACAATAAACCTGCAAGAGGGAGTTGGGACAAAGCAGCCTGAAGCAACCTAAAAAACATGCTCTGCTCAGTTATCCACCGACCCTGAAGTAGGATGGACATTTATCATCAAAAATCTTGAAGTTCAATGAGTCCAAGAATATTTTCAATGTCAGGAAAGATGTTGTAAGAACTGAAAAGTTTTCCAAGTGACTGATGCAAATGAGCTAAGGTATGGGTCAACAAAACACTGGAGACAAGAGGAAGTCGTAAGGGCCTTTGCTCAGGCAGTTGGTATGGGGATATGTAGAAGGAGGTCAGAGAGCATACAGGGAGCATTTAAGAACTGGGCTAATTACAAGGCAATGGTGAATCGAGAGAGAAAGAGAGAGAGATCCTCATGAGAATCATGAAGAAGATATTTTGCTGGTCATCACAATGGCTAGATGCTGTACAGCAACTCTATTCAATTAGTATGGAATCCCTGGGTTTATCAGCCCCAGGAATGGCAACAAACACTAAAAAAAAACCTTCAAAATTCAGCACTTGACCCTAATAATGTGAAATAGGGAAAGATATGATTTCCCAATTATTACAGCCAAAAGAACAAGAAAGTCAAAATGAAATGGTTGATGCTGATTACTTTCTAGAAACCATCTAGTAAACAAACTTTTGGTGATGAACTAAATGCATAGGGATTGTGAATCCTTGCAACAAACCAATAACAGTATTTACCTCTTCAGAGAGGAGTGGGAAGAGACTGAGGAAGAATAAGAGGGTGTCCATTTTTTTTATGTAGTCAAATATACATTTACCACATGATCCTACAATTTCACTCCTAGGTATTTATCCTAGAGAAATAAAATTTACATTCGTACAAAAACCTGTACATGAATTTTTATAGAAGTCTAAAACTGGAAACAACCCAAGTGTCCTTCATGGGTGAATGGACAGACTTTAGTATGTTCATACAAGAAAGGGACAATAATTGTCAGCAATACAAGGAAATGCACTATTGATACACATGACAACATGGATGAATCTCAAATGCATTGTTCTGAGTAAAAGAAACCAGAATGACAAGGCTACATGCTATATAATTTTATTTATATACTGGAAAAGGTAAACTATGAGGATAGAAAACAGATCAATGGCTGTCAACAGGTGGGGGCAGGGGAGAGGTGTTGATTACCAAAGAGCACAAGGGAACTTTTTATAGTATGGAAATGTTCTGTATCTTGATTTTGGTGGTGGTTACACAACGTATACATTTATCAAAACTCATGTAACCATACTTTTTAAAAGGGTAAAGCTTACTGTATATAAATTATACCTGAATAAACCTGACTTTAAATTTTTAATCTGATTATCCAAAGAGGCTACATTGGAGAAAATAGGCTGTTCTGGTTCATTCCTGTTTGGACCCGGTTTCAGATCAAGGGCAGAACCCTAACTGTCCCCCCCCAAAAAAAAAAAAACAAACCTCACATGAACTCAATTATCATCTGCAAGAAGAGACCAGTGTCTCTACTCTTTAGGGAGAAAGGGTGTATCCTGAGGCACAAAGATGAGTAATAAATTTTGCCTTCCTGTTATTTCACTTTACATATGAGACTCTGTATTGAAGGAAAAATGGAAGAAGTTGTTTTGGTTCCAAACCATAAATATTTAGAAACATCTGACCATTCTGCTCTCACAAATTTCAAACTAATAAAGCAAGAGTCATGGGTTCCAAGAATGTAATTATTTCCCAAGGCCACACTGGGCTTATTGGGGAAAATACAGAAGGGAATAGATATCTGGAGTTCCCCACTGAATTCTGGGTACAAATCTAATTTATTTTAAAAATTCCTCAACTGTAGGCATTGTTTGTGGGATGGGAGAATTTGCAGAAGTACATGAAATACCACAGTTAGCACCCAAAATTGAATTGGTTTAGAGTGGGCATGTTTTAGGAACCTCAAGAATTTCTTCTTTTTTTTTTCTAACCTAACAAAGTCATCAATTTTTGTAATGCTGTCTCAATGCAACTAATTTTGATGAATCAGCTGGATGGTAAAGCTCATCAAAAGGGTCACACATGAGCTCAAGTTGGTATAAAGACTATGGCTACCTAAAATTCCAACAGAAACTTTTTTCCAATGCTATTGATATCATAAAAGAAATGAGGACAGTAGTCCAAAAACTGTTGACTTGGAAGTAGAGCTATTGCCAAGGTTCATACATAAACATTCCTGTCTAATTTGGAAACCAAATGGAACTTGAACAACTATTCTCCATTATGGAGATTTCGATATGTCCATAGGCACTAGTAGTAACCTATGACTATTAACTGAGGGGAGAAATTCTTGGAAAACCCAAACTTATCCATAGGAAGTTGCTATATTAATATCAATTGATGTCTATGTATCTTTAATAATTATTATTATCCTCTAACTAAATAATCTTGGAGAGAATTACTAACTGCAGGAGTAAACAAAATATACTTTGAGGTTGACTCCTTTCCAAAAGGGAAAGCTGGTTGTGAAATCTAAATAAGTTACCTTGGAAAATAAAATTGGGTCAAGGAGGTTGAAATTGTTGCCTTTGGGATTCCAAAGGAGCAATCCATTTTGAGGATGTCCAGACACCATGGTAACAAATTCAGCCTATTTATTTCTAATAGTCAATAGGTTGTTGGATCAGTTGAATATCGAGTATTTGGTGAACTCTATTTGGTACCACTTCTGCCATTCTTCCTATGAGAAAAGAAGGCAGTCTTACATAAGTTAGGTGCACAGATTTTGGAGCCATTTTTGCCAGTATTCAAATCCAATCTCTGCCATTTCCTAGCTATGAGAACTTGGGCAGATTATTTAACACCTCTGTGTTTTAATTTCTTCAACAGTAAAGGTAGATATAGTAATAACAATGACTTCATTTTAGCACTGTTGTGAGTAGTGACTTCATAAATGTAAAAGCACTCATAACAAGCAATAGTTCTTATAAGTATTATCTGTTAGTATTACTATTTTTATTTCTAGGGGTCCAAAGTATGAAAGTGAGTGGAGAGCCCTGGCTGATGTGGCTCAGTGGATTGAGCACTGGCCTGAGAAACAAAGGGTTGCCAGTTCGATTCTCACTCAGGACACATGCCTGGGTTGTGGACCAGGTCAAATAAAATCTTGAGTGGTTTTTTTAAAAGATTTTATTTATTTTAGAGAGAGGGAAGGGAGGGAGAAAGAGAGGGAGAGAAACATCAATGTGTGTTTGCCTCTTGTGCACCCCCACACCCACTAGGGATCTGGCCTACAACCCAGTCATGGTGCCCTAGACTGGGAATCAAACAGGCAACCCTTTGGTTCACAGGCTGGCACTCAATCCACTGAGCCACAGGAGCCAGGGCTAAATAAATAAAATCTTTTTTTTAAGTGAGTGGAGAAGTAAGACTTGGGAACATTGGATGCCTTGGCCAAAGTCTTCAGTGAAACTCCTAACTAAGATTTCAAAACCAGAGACCTGAGCTGGATCCTCTTCTCTATATTTTTGTTCCTGGCCAATACTATGTGGAGAAGGGAGGGCCAGGGACACCAAGGTACTGCATACATCCCTCTCTGATGGATAGGTCTCAGTTTCCCTTTTATATTTCTGGAAACCCCTGCCATAACTAACCTAAATCAGCATAAGGATCTGTATTAGTTTCCCGGGGGTGGGGGGAGGCATAATTAATTACCACAAACTAAGTGGTTTTAAACAACAGAAATTCATTCTGTCTTATTTCTGGGGAATAGATGCTTAAAATCAAGGTGTACAAAGTGCCATTCTTTCTTCGAGGGTGCTAGGGGAGAATATGTTTCATATCTTTTTCTTACTTTATGGTGTTGCTGGTATTCCTTGGCATTCCTGGGCTTGTAGACACATCACTCTAATCTCTGCCTGTTATCACATGGCATTATCCCTATGTGTCTCTGTCTCTGTGTCTCTTCTCTTCTTAAAAGAATAAGAGTCATATTGGATTAAGGGGCTATCCTAATGACCACATCTGCAAAGATCCCATTTCCAAATAATGTTAAGTTCCAAGGCATGGAGGATTAAGACTTCAACATATATTTTGGGAGACAGAATTCAACCCATGGCAGGATCTAAGACAATAAATATTTTAGTATACCTGAAATCATGATGCTGTCACACATTGGATGGTGGAAAGAAGTAAATATTGGAGGGGAAGACTGGTTTTCTAGTTTCCTAGAATGCTCCCCTCAATGGTCCCAAACCAGCTACTCTAAGAATTTTTTTTTCAGGAGACTTCTAGCTGAGGACATAATTTTAGGTAAACTTTGCAAAACACTGCTCAAGTTGGACTCTTCTTAGTGGTAGTTCATAGCTATTCTTGTTGAATTGAAGCCATTCCAATTATGAAGGAGGATGCCCTCAACCACTGAAAATCATCCAATTAAGATATTTTGCTGCTAAGGCAAGAGTGGGGGAGACACTTCCAACTAAGAAATGATGTGGAAAATAGCAAACCTCACAGATATGGATGGACAGTCACACATCTAACATCCCCAACCCTGTGGACATTGTAGAGAGAATGAATCAGATTTAAAGGTTGAACTGCCTAAAGGCTGAAATGTCATAAGGTCTACTTTGGCTAAACTCCTTCCTTTTAGGTTAATTAATTAGCCTGTGGAAGCAAAAACCATACATATTAAGGCCTGACTGACAACTTTGTGTGGAGGCATTAATACATTGGGGTTCCAAGAGTGGGAATCAGAGATAAAACACAATTTGGTAAAGAGTTACAACAGTTAGGTTAGGGTTTTAAATTTTAAAACTATCAGTTATATGATAGAGTCCAGGCCAGGGCTATATTCAGGCCACAGACAAAGCCTGAGAATTGATTGAGAATTAGTCATGTCATATTGTCAGATTCTATTCCTGTTCCTAAACTTGAGTGGGTTGTGGAGGATGAGGAATCCATTCACAATAATGTGCAAGCTTGTACTGAATGTATACAAGTAGGATAATAGATCAATCAGCCCTGGTATGTCCATGCATTGCAGTTAAAGAGGCATGAGCAGAAGTCTTCAATCCTTTTCCTTGGGAGTCAAAACCAGAGACAAATGCAAGAGTTACTCATAGAATGCCATCTGTAGTATACATAAAAATGTACCACTGAAATATCCCGTTACAGGAAGGATAGTTGGCTAATAGCCCCAGTTTCTACCTGTTGGTCCACCACCATATTTGTGTCAAGACCATGCTTCCAAGACAAATGATCAATATTTCTCTCCCTTTCTCTCTCCCTCCCTTTCCCTCTCTCTAGAAATTGCATAGGTAGCCCACCTATAGATAAATAAAGTCTTTTAAACAACAAACAACCAAAAAAAGACCATGCTTCCCCCAGGTTACCAATAGTCACTGACTAAGAATGGTGCAAGTACTAGTACTGGCCCATTCTGCGGAACACAAGATTCTTCTAACCAATCTTCCTGGCTCAAACTTTCTTCAAACTGCACTATGGGCCTGGACTCTTTCTAGCCAATCCTTTCTCCTTCCCTCCTTTCACAGGTATCAGAACTGGGTTGTAGTCTGAAGGCTCCCTCTGCCTATTTTTGCCTCTTCCTCTACCCACAGGCATTTCTTCCATTAAATTTCTTGCACATCTAATCCTGTCTTGGCATCTGCCTCTTGGAGGTTTTGAATAGACACAAATTGTATTGTTGATAGGATCCAAGAAAGCAGATGATTAGATGGAATTTGGGGACTGGATTACTCTCTACCTGCTGGACAAGGAGGATGCCATTCTGAGTTGTAGATAGGAACAGATATTCCTTTTCACAAGATGGTGACTCAAATGCTGAAGATTTCACCTGGGGAAATGCCCAGTAGAAGGGAACACCCTTGCAGGTATGATGATTCTGGCAGTTGAAAGCTAGGTCAGCAAAGTTACTAATTTGTATTTATGTTCTACAAATGGATAATGAGATTGAGTGTTGTTAACAAGCAATTATAAATATAATTGACTAAATGTAAGAGCCAGAGAATCTTGTTGATAGCTTATAAAGATGCCCATTTCTCCTTCTGTAGAAGAGCAGACACATCAGAAGAACAGATGCAGGACTTGAGAGTAAGAGCCTCAAGATGGTTAAATGCTCATCCTAGGCAAGTCTGTCACACTAAAGTCAGAGCCTTGGTTGAAAAAAACCTGGGGCCAGGAAAAATAGAATGTTGACATCTGAATAGATACTCCTAACATGTTGGCTCTGTAGATTTCCCTGGATTCACAGAAATTGTGTAGGTAGCCCACCATTCCCTAATAAGAGCTAGGACTTCTCTCATGCTAGAAGATGTCAATGAGTCCTCACCCCACAAAATAAATGGCTTTCCCTTCAAAAACTGCCCTAATATTTTGTCCTGGCTGCCAGGCTAATAACCTGAGTTAAATCCCAGCATACCCCAACTGGAGATATGTTGAGCCTGATAAGAAAAGAAACAGATTATACAGAAGGGGCTGCAAGAATTAGGTAACACATAATGGAATGAGCCAGATGAGTACCCCTGGGATTGGATTTTAAGGTATTTGATCAAGGCAGCTAAAACATAACATTGAAGAAGCAAGAATTTATTAACTTGAAGATTCTTCCTTGGGAGGTGGATTTAACATCTTGGCTAGAATCCCAGGGATTAAGCAAACTCACTGCTAGGGTGGCTTTTAGATGCTTGGAATAAGCATAGGCCCATGCTGAGTGAATTAGAAATGTCTGCATTTCCTGAAGGATGGCAGAAGGAATAAAGAGGTTGACAGAATTAGACATGATGGAATGGATATATCATGTGAGGTCAGCAACACTACCAGACTATGTTCCATGGGAGGCCCAGAAAACTCATTATTCACTAAAGCAATCAGGAATGTACTGGTGAGAAGGGCACCAGCATTACTAAGAAATTCAGCAGTGGCTCTTACCTACTGGCTAGGGCTAAGTGTAACAGAGATGGTCACAGAGCTGACCTCATTAATGTTCACAGGATCATGGATCCTTGAAGTAATAGAGGCTAGGTGACAACAAATAATGTCAGAAGCCAAAAGGTTGCAGGCACATAATAACTGGCAATACTTTGTCAGAAGAGGAGCCAAGGGGGCTCGTTGTATAGCATTGTGGCATGCTTAGAAGACAAAATAGAGGGGCAGCCAACAAAAGTTCTACTTACATCTGCAACCAGAAAATAACCAGAATAGACAAGGAAGCTGAAGTCAGTTGCCTTAATAAAAATTGTGACTGTAAAGGGGCAGCATGAGGGAGATCTTTGTGGTGACAGAATACTCTGAACCTTGATTGTGGTGTTTGTTATACAAATATATACATATGATAAATGTCATTGAATGATCTACAAACATGCAAAATAAACAAGTGTGAAAAAGAGGTAAAACATGCGTTAATATCTGTAGTCTAGTTAATGGTATTATGACAATTGATTCCCTGGTTTTGACAATGCACTATAAATTATGTAAGATGTCCTCATTGTGGGGAGCTAGGTGATGAGTATGTGGAACCTCTCTCTACTATTTTTTCAACTTCTTGTGAATCTATATAGTTTTCTCAAAAGTGAAAAATAAAGAGCTTTGGAGCAAAGTTCAACAATCAGAGGCATATTGGCATACAGAGTAATGGCAGCCCTCAGGCTGGAAATGCTGATCTGCATACCTGTGGTTTATTATGAAGCAATAGTTACCTGAAACATGGTTAAATTGTTGCAATTCCACATTTTTTTAAATGCACAGCAACAACCAAGTGTATTTTGAGCCTAAAGCAAGGAAAATACCTACAAGTAGCTCAAACTCTGCTATGTTTTTTTATTGAGATAACAGGATTGTTCAACAGAATTGTTTTTCACAAACCAAGGAAGAAAGTCCACGTGAAAACTTGTAACATGAAAGAAAATCCCTGGACAGTAGTTAGTCTTCTAAGAAATGTGGCATCACCAACAATCTTGATGGCACAGAGGACAGTATAATGTGGAAAAACATGAATTCCAACTCTGAGCTGAGATGTGATTTAGAATCATCAAGTTATAGATGTGAAGAAATTTTAGAAATACTTTAAAAGGTATTTATATTGCTATATATTATATATATTCATAAGAGCTATATATGAAAAATACTATGTCTACATAAGAATAACTTTCAATAGGTAAAAATTAAAAATTATAAGTGCAAAGACAACATTATGGCATGATTTCATTGGCAGTCTTTTTACTTTGTTAGTGTAGTGATACCTAAAATAATGGTACACTTTACATTTGATGACATCTTGGATTTGATGGAATACAGTATCTGGGAATAACCCCTTGCCAGCCTGGGTGAATATCTTAGCCCCCAACAGCACAGCTCTAACTATGCATTCACTTCTGCCTTTTGCACCTTTAAGGTGTTCATGCCCACATTAGGACCCATATATTGGCCATTCCTGAAATGAGGCAGCTCACCCCAGACAACTTTCACCTCACCATGGCATAGCTCCATTCCAAACTAGAGCTCTAACTTCTGCTCCCCACAACATGAGGCACTTGACCTCTTCAACCTGCTCCAACTCCCATACCATGGACTTTACCTTTCTCCATCAACACCCCACCCAGTTGCTTCAGATTTTGGCCTGTACATAGAAGATATTCACAAATACTAAAGAACCTCCAAGTCACCTCCAGTAGCCAGGAAAAAAGGAAAAAGGCTAAGGTTGACTATCATCACCCAACTGCAGAAGCCATCTGAGAGGGGAAACAGGTAGAGTTTTCTTCCTGTAACATCAGTATGATCTTGCACTGCCACAAGCTCTGTAAAAGGCTTCCATTCCATTCAGGGAAAGAGAATTCTAGTGAGGAGGAGGGAGCCCTAGGTCTAGTTGGGAACTGTTGGGGGTACTTTTTGGTCCTTGTTGTGGGAAAAGGCTATTTCATGATGGGACAAGCTGACCTGAAACCTTTGGTTTGGCAAAGTTATTTCATGGTGTGAAGGGCAGAAGCCAGAGCCCTGATCTTTGTGTGATCTGTTTCCACTTATAATTGCTAAAGGGATGCCTCCTGGCCTGCTCTGCAGCTGCTTAATTGTGTTGAAGGCTTAATTTGAAAAGAATACAGGAGAACTTGGGAAAGAAGAAATTTTAGAGGGTGCCATTGTACAATTTGGGCAAAATTATAAAATTTTAAATTGGTTTAAAATGAAATATTGCTAATCAACAATTAGGATCTTTCAGTAAATGTGAATGGCTTTGAGTTCTCTTTTCAATGATTTTTATGAGTCAAGTTAGATGTGTTTTAGGTTTTTATGAAGTTGTTTCCTTGTTGTGGTTCTTCTGATATTTTTTATTTTTATTTTGATTTCCTTTTAAAGGTAAGTAATTTTATTCTGTTCAGTTTTTGAAGTTTTCATAAACCTTTGGAAATTGGCTGAAAATGAATATCTCCTAACAGCAGTTTATACTTTGTAACAATTGACCATGTTCACTTTTAAAGTATTTTAGGTTACTGCTCTAACCACTTTTGGGGGATGTGAATTTTTAAACATACATTTACGAGTAAAAAGGGGGGATAAATGGTGATGGAAGGAAACTTGACTTGGGGTCATCAACACATAGTACAATATTCAGATAATGTATTCCAGAATTATATACTTGAAACCCATGTAATTTTATTAACCAATGTCACCCCAATTAATTCAATAAACATAAAATAAAATGTTCCAATGACTTTTCTTTGTGTATTCTTTTCATATTCAATAAACTTTTAATTTGCACAATTTTTATCAGGCTTCGATATTATTTTGATATCATAATCATTCTATCAGAATTGAGAATGTGAATATTCCAAGGTGTTCCAATTTGGACATTTAATTAATTTTTAAACCCTGTGTGGCATTTTCTAAGCTTTTTTTTTGGGGGGGGGGTGGATGATTCTAGCTTTTATTTTTCCTCTTTTCACAAAACAAAGAAATAATAACAATACAGGATTAAAACCACAAAAGTAGTTAAATTGGTAGACCATGTATATAAGAAAAAAATCCAGCCCTGGCTGGCGTAGCTCAGTGGATTGAGTGCAGGCTGGGAACCAAAGTGTCCCAGGTTCGATTCCCAGCCAGGGTACATTCCTGGGTTGCAGGCCATAACCCCCAGCAACTGCACATTGATGTTTCTCTCCCCCTCTCTCTCTCTCTCTCTCTCTCTCTCTCTCTCTTCCTCCCTCCCTCCCTCCCTCCCTTCCCTCTCTAAAAATAAAATAAAATCTTTAAAAAAAAATCCAGATAAGACAATAGGCTTATTTACAATGAGGAAACACATGTAAGTTAAGGTAGCTTGTAGTTTTCATATGAAACATTAAAAAAAATCAAATGTATGGCTCATGAGGGACTTCCAACCAAGATGGAGGCAGAGGTAGACACACTGTGCCTCTTCACACAACCAAAAGAAGGACAACAATTTAAAAACAAAAACCAACCAGAAATGACAGAAAATCAAACTGTATGGAAGTCTGACAACCAAGGAGTTAAAGAAGACACACTCATCCAGACCGGTAGGAGGGGCAGAGACCAGTGCGCAGAGAGGACTCGCAGCAAGGCAGTGGCTGGAGAACTGGGCCAGGAAGGTGGCAGCTGGCGGACCCAGTGCTGGATTGTAGAGCAGGGTGTGCAAGGCTGCAGCCGGGCAGCAAGTCTATGCTGGCAGCTGGTGGAGCAAGCAGTCCCACATTTGCATGCAGATAAACAGGGAGGAACAATTAAGGGGGGAGACAGACCACGCAACCCAGAGCTTCAGCACAGGGAAATAAAGCCTAAAACCACTGATTGAAAACACCTGTGGTGGTTGAGGTGGCAGCAGCGGGAGAAACTCCCAGCCTCACAGGAGAGATCGTTGGAGAGACCCACAGGGTCCTAGAATATACACAAGCCAACCCACATGGGAATCAGCACCAGAAGGGCCCTATTTCCTTGTGCAAAGCAGGGGAAGTGACTAAAAGCTGGCAGATAGCTGAGCAAGAGCCATTGTTCCCTCTCAGACCCCTTCCCCACATACAGTGTCATACCACAGTGACGTGGGTTGCCCCTCCCTGGTGAATGCCTAAGGCTCTGCCCCTCACTATGAAACAGGTGTATCAAGACAAAAAAAAAATGGCCCACATGGAAGAACAGATCAAAGCTCCAGAAAAAAACAACTAAGTGATGAAGAAGTAGCCAGCCTATCAGATGCACAGTTCAAAGCACTGGTGATCAGAATTGGTTGATTTTGGTCGCAAACTAGATGAAAAAATGAAGGCTACAATAAGTGAAGTGCACAGGGATCCAATAGTGATGGAAAGAAAGCTGGGTCTCACATCAATGGAGTGGACCAGAAGGGAAAAAGAAACAACCAAAGAGGAAAGAATGGAGAAATAAGAATTCAAAAAAATGAGGACAGGCTTAGGAACCTCCAGGACACCTTTAAACATTCCAACATCCCAATTATAGGGGTGCCAGAAGGAAAAGAGGAAGAGCAACAAGTGGAAAACTTATTTGAACAAATAGTGAAGGAGCACTTCCCCTGGCAAAGGAAATAGATTTCCAGGAGGTCCAGGAAGCTCAGAGAGTCCCAAAGAACTTGGACCCAAGGAGGAACACACCAAGGCACATCATAATTACATTACCCAAGATTAAAATGAAGGACAGAATCCTAGAAGCAGCAAGAGAAAAGGAGACAGTTACCTGTGAAGGAGTTCCCATAAGACTGTCAGCTGATTTCTCAAAAGAGACCTTACAGGCAAGAAGGGGCTGGAAAGAAGTATTCCAAGTCATGAAAGGCAAGGACCTACATCCAAGATGGCTCTATCTAGCAAAGTTTTCATTTAGAAGGGCAGAGAAAGTGCTCCCCAGATAAGGTCAAGTTAAAGGAGTTCATCATCACCAAGACCTTATTATATGAAACGTTAAAGGGACTTATCTAACAAAAGAAGATAAAAAACATGTACAGCAAAATGACAGCAAACTCACAATTATTAACAACCACACCTAAAACAAAAACAAAAACAAACTAAGCAAACAACTACACCAGGAACAGAATCACAGAAATGGAGATCACATGAAGGGTTATCAACAGGGGAGTGGGAGGAGGAGAGAGGGGGGAAAGGTAAAAAGAATGAGTAGCATAAATGGTAGGTAGAAAATAGACAGGGGGAGAGTAAGAATAGTATGGGAAATATAGAAGCTAAAGAATTTATACATATGATACATGGACATGAACTAAAGGGGGGAATGTAAGTGGGAGAGGGTATACAGGGTGGAGGGGAGTGAAGGGGGGAAATGGGAGAACTGTGATAGCATAATCAGTAAACTATATTTTAAAAAATAAAAAACTAAATAAATAAATAGAGAATGGATGTGCAGATAAAGTGCATCTCAGATAAGGTCTAGTTAAAGGAGGTCATCATCACCAAGCCCATATTATAGGAAATGTTAAAAGGACTTGTCTAAGAAAAGGAAGATCAAAAATATGAACAGTAAAATTACAGCAAACTCAGAACTATCAACAACTGAACCTAAAAAAAAGCAAAAACAAAGCAAACAGCTAAAACAGGAACAGATTCACAGAAATAGAGATCACATGAAGGGTTATCAGCGGAGAGGGGGAGAAGGGAGAATGGGGGAAAAGTTACAGGGAATAAGAAGCATAAATGATGGTACAAATAGACAGGGGGAGGTTAAGAATATAGTATGGGAAATGAAGAAGCCAAAGAATTTATATATATGACCCATGGGCATGAACTAAAGTGGAGGAATGATGGTTGGTCAGGGTACAGCACAGAGGGGAATGAAGGGGAGAAAACATTGGACAACTGTAATAGCATAATCAGTAAAATATATTTTAAAAAATAAATACATTTTTAGCCCTGGCTGGCATAGCTCAGTGGATTGAGTGCAGGCTGGGAACCAAAGTGTCCCAGGTTCGATTCCCAGCCAGGGTACATTCGTGGGTTGCAGGCCATAACCCCCAGCAACCGCACATTGATGTTTCTCTCTCTCTCTCCCTTCCTTCCCTCCCTAAAAAATAAATAAAATCTTTAAAAAATACATTTTCTTATAAAGCAGTGAGGCAAAATTTCCTGAAAATAAGTTAGAAATAAACTTTCTTGGTATCTGACAATAAGCCCCAAATGTAAAAGTCAACATGAAAAGTTTTAAGAGTTTTTCATGATGCATAAAAAACAGCACCCTCACTCTTTACTAACATTTAAATAATTGGGTACAAAGGCTGAAAGGTAAAAATTGTTGAGTAAAAGTCCCAAGCTCCTTCTTGACACACCCATTTTTCTTTTTTTTTTAAGATTTTATTTATTTATTTTTTAGGCAAAGGGGAAGGCAGGGAGAAAGAGATGGAGATAAACATCAATGTATAACTACCTCTCATTCCACCCCCACCAGCAACCCAACCCACAACCCAGGAATGTGACCTGAACAGGAATCGAACCAGCAACCCTTTGGTTCGCAGGCCAGTACTCAATCCACTGAGCCACACCAGCCAGGGCTCTTCTTCTTCTCTTTTTCTTTTTACAGATCCTGTCTCAGGTTTATTTGCACAGATGACAGGAAGACCCCAGCCCCGTGCAGACAGCAGCCCAGGGGGCATACCAATCCTTTTGCCCACATGTTGGCAGATGGAGGCCTCTACTGTGGAGGCTTCACAGGAGCCTAGGCACCTTTGGGATCCTGAGACTGAGCTGGAGCTGGAGTCTGAGCCACAGCCACATCTGCAGCCTAGGGCTTGGTTTGAGCCTTGGTTTTGTCCTTTGGCCACCAGAACCCAAGACCCATGGCAATGCAGGCATGAGCATGTTTCCTGAGCTTGGTGTGAGCAATGTAAGCAAGTCAACTGAGCTTATGGCTGCTGCCCTCTGGGATCTTGGGCTTAACCTCCTTAGGTTTGACCAAGGCCTTGATAGCCTTGTCACATGAGTTCTTGGCCTTGGTGCTGTTGGCCTGCAACTTCTTCAGGCCCTTCTTGTGCTTCTTGGCAAAGCGCATGTTCCTCAGGAACGTGGGGTCTACTTTGTTAAAAGATTCATATCTTTGTTATTGGGGTTTCTTGATGCCATTTCTGTGCCATTTTCAGGACTGGTTGTGCATGGTGTGGTTCTCAGACTTGGCCATCTCTGCACCCAAGCCTGCAGCTCTCAAAGCACCTGGGACTGGAGGAGAAAGCACATTTTTCAAGTATGTTAGAAACACTGGTAATGAAATGATTGTTGACTCTATGGGTTCCCTGCCACCACCTAATGTATACCTATATCTTCTGACAAACTGTTCTTCCAATCAGGCAAGACTGTCCTCAGCAGGGGTCTATACCTCCTGGGCAGCATCTCTGATGAACATAAAGCCCAGGCCTACTCCTGGGTAGTGAGCTTGAGGAGAAGTTTCAGGATCCTGTAGACTCAAATTGGAGGAGACTCTATCCCTGTCCTCTCTGTGCCTCTCTAGCCTGTGATCCTCAAATTAGACTAAGTAAATACCCTGCACCTCAACCTAACCAATGAATGCAAAACACTAGGTCTTTCATGCAATGATATCTCTTCCCTTCATTCATGCAAGAGTGAATATAAACCACATGCCTGATTCCCTGACCCACAAGCTCTCTTTTTCTCCATATCTAAATCTTGATGCCAGATTTTGTTCATATTTGCCAAAGAGAATCCAGTTCCATCAAACAGTGAGCCTCGTGGAATTAAACAAAGATTTCCCAAGGGATATATGTTTGAAGGATTGCTCCAACATAATTTAGCAAGAAAGTCCCCAGGAGACATTATTTTTTTCTCCCAAATCTTTCTTTTCAGTCTCCAGAGATCATATTCCTCTCTTCCCTGCCACCTGCACCATTTCAGAAACAGCCTTTCATTTTCCTTGGCTTTGTTCTCTTCCTCAGAGATTTTGCCCAGGTTCTCTTGATCTTTCCTCTTATTCTTTCAAGGAAATTTAAGTCTCTTCTAGCTTTTCCCTCCAAACTTGTATACTCCACCCGCTACTAAAAAAATAAATAAATAAATAAACCTCAGATCTGTGACAGACCACATTAAGGCTGATGACCTGGTCCCTAGCTTCCACCCCCTAAAAATCTTCTGCTAATAGGGCCTATCCTCCTTAGAAAGTTGTAGGATAATATATCTAGTTTTCTCTTCTACTACCTACACAACATAAACCTCCTAGTATAGCTCTGCTGATTTATAGGGAACAAAGCATGTTTTAGGGCACAGTAACTGCAAAAGCCATTCATCTGGACCTCATCAGATATTGAATGAGGAGGAAATAAAAATTATGGACCAAGTTGAATGTAAAACATATACAGCATATTTTGACCAAAAGGTGGTCAATGTACCCATGCTGTGAATGAAAATCACTGACTCACACTTGAAACCTAAGAGTCCACAAGGGAATTCAAACCCCTGCAGTTGTGTGTCTACTCTAGCTACCAGAATCAGAAAAGTACAATATTCTCTCAGGTGAAGTTGTATGGTGGCACAGATTACTTTAAGAATGATTAATTTAAAAACTGGTTAGTGGCTAATATAAAAGTACTAAAGTCACATACATGGTATAACTGACTAAGAATATGAAAGACTATGATGAGGGCAGCGTCTTTGAGTTGTGTTATGAAAAAAAAGTAAAAGAAGATAGCTTTGAAAGAAAGATGCTGCCTCATATAGGACATTCGCACAGGTGATTCTTAGCTCCCAAGTCTCCCTTGGATTGTAGAAAGGTCATAGGGTCCTAGTCCTGGGGAAGAAAGGGCACAGGAACGAGCCTAGAAAGATGTGGGCTGGGCCTGTACAACCTGAGAAAAAAAAATTCCTCAGCTATATCCTTCCAGTCTAGGGAAATTGAAGGGCAGAAGAGCAGTCTTGAGAACTGACCTCCCTGAACTGCTATAAAAACCGACAGGGGCTTGTTGTGAATGTCCACCAGTGAGAAAAAAACAATAAAGCTGCTCCTGGGGAAGGGATAAGTTCTGTGCTACAATAGACTCCATGAGTTTCTGAAAATGGATTGTAGGCGTCTCTTCCCAACTCCACATTCTGTTCGAAGACATGTTAGTAGCTTGAAATTTGTCATAGTAGGAATATGTAAACCATGGAAATAGGCAAATGCTACAAATCAGGGTTTTTCTCACTCTGAGAACTGTTTTACCAGCACACTATCACCTGTGGGTATCTGTTTATCTAGAGAGGAGATGGACATCCCCAGTACAAGCCCCTTTGAATGCACAGCGCCCACCTACCCACTACCTGGAGTGAACATCTTCTATTGATTTATTCTGCCTCTGCTGCTCCCCTATTTGTCTTCCTTTTGGTAATAACACCCCCTGTTCTTTTCCTTGGTCCTGATCATTTATAAATTTCTGTTTTACTCCATAGATTTTCATTAGGCCCACTCATTCTATATATCAAGGCAAGTGGGACATAACTATACAAACTAAATCCAAACTTGCTGCTACATCAGAGCATTTTACTGCAGAACAAGAAAAGTTATGGTTTCACCACCCCCTATCTCCCGTATTAGAATAGGTTACAGCTATTGAACACCTACTATGTGCAGGTGCTTTAAATTGAATTTCTCCCTCAATCTTCACATCCACTCTAGGAGCTGACTATTATCACCCCTTTAGCTTGGGGACACTGAGACTCAAACAGGCTTCTAAGTGAATAGTTAAAGAACACACCAAGCCAAATATGGAGTCAGAATTTAAACCCAGGGCTGCATGACTCTGAATCTCATGTTAATAATCACTTTGTTGCTCTGCTCTCAACTCATCTATCAGGCGCCATGGTAAGAGCACTGTGAGGGAAGGTAGAAAGTGCTTGGAGACCTACATACTCCTTTGCCCAGCCTCAGTCTCATTATACTTCAGACAGTGTGTAGTGAGAGTGCTGAGGGAAAGAGCTAGCTGACACGTGGGATTGCCAAGCAACAGCTTATGAAACAAACTCAAACCATGGCAACCAAACACTGCAGACCCAGTAATAGCCTCATTTCATTTACAAGAATAAGAGGAGGGCTTTGTCAACAACCGATGAGATATTGTAAATGAGAAGAGTACAGGCTACACATGTACAAGGAATTATCATTATCAGAATCATCATTATTTTTAAATCCCACAATACCAAATAATCTATGAAAAGCATTCCTTGAAAAATAAAGGATTAAATACGTCATTATGTAACATATAAACTATGTACACATACATTTTTGAAAAATGTGTATCTCTGCTATCCGAACTCTTAACCAATTGCTCTTTATGTAATAGAGCCATTCAGTTGGGGGTGATAAGGGAGGCTGACACATGAATGCCCTTCATTTAAAAATCAATTTATTTATGAAGAACCTTCTAATTAATTCCTCACAATAACTCTGTGTGCTTGGTATTGTTTTTCCCACTCCAAGGGACTGGGAAATGAGTGTTCATAGGGTGCGCAGTTAATAAAGCACAGATCCAGAATGCCTTCCTGCAAAAATGTCATAAGTCTCTGAACCTCCTCAGAAACTGATCACATCTACAACCCCTCTCCCTCGAAAAATGCACAAAAAGTGACTTATACACTGCAGTTTGCCTGTATAGGCATGCCTCATTTTATTGTGCTTTGTTGTGCTTCACAGGTGCTGCTTTTTTTTTTTTACAAATTGAAGGCAAAACCCTCTATCAGTAAAAAAAAAAATTACACATAGTTTTATTGTGGTGGCCTGGAACCAAACCC
This sequence comes from Phyllostomus discolor, assembly GCF_004126475.2. Classification (NCBI taxonomy): domain Eukaryota; kingdom Metazoa; phylum Chordata; class Mammalia; order Chiroptera; family Phyllostomidae; genus Phyllostomus; species Phyllostomus discolor. Next base: position 32,393,535 of record NC_050198.1, on the reverse strand, counting down.
ACATCTCCAAGATGTGCCTGTGATTCAGTGGGTTCCTCTTCATGTACATCCATGCAACCCAGCTGGAGGAACAATATTTGCTTTTAACCATGATACACAGTGCTTTCAGGCCATTAAGCATCCCCCAAATTCAGAAGATTTTTAAGCTAGAAACCATGGAGGGTTAGTAGTTGCAGGCAGAAGGGATTGAACATCACTGAGTTGTTAATCATTTTAATCTGCCCCAATTTTAGTCCCTCAAAATTCCATCCTGAAATCATTCTTTGTTCACTCCCTTGTACAGGCATGCATCCACCAGAAATGTTGGGGGTGTGTGGATATTTCTCAGTAAACAGCTGACCCCAGAGCAAGAGGCCAGAGAGAGAATATGTGGAGTGTGTTTTTAAGGCTCAATGGGGTCTGAGATGAGGGATGGGATCCCCTGGCCTTGAATGTCATCAGCAACTCTTGGCCTCCCTTTCTGCCCTCCCTTCAGTCTGTGGGAGGTTTATCTAGTCTGGGATGACTGGAAATCCTTTGTACAGACCACATATTTATCTATTTCTCAGTATTCAAAAACCTTAAGCTGCTACAACTTTAAAAGCCTTTCTTTTAGTCCTGTTTTCTCTGTGTAAATTTTCTGAAGTCTCTTCTGAAACACAATAGCTGATCTTGGGATCTTTGATTCTATTTACATTTCTGCAAAATATCTCTACCTGGGGACAGAAACCTTGGACCTGCTGTGTCTGAGGCAGGGCCAGGAGTACAAGGGCAAGCTGGAGCTGGGGGTGAAAAACAAAAGTTAATAATTCACAATGTCAAACTTTAACAAAAAGAAAGCGAAATAAGGTTTTCAATAAAGAGGTAAGTGTTCCAGAGGGGAGAAAAAGACCAAATTAGATATAAAAATTGAGCTTCTACCTCCTATTTCTCCCCCAAGAGGAAGCTCCATGTGGAAATAGAAGATTTTAATCTAGGTTTTGTTCCCACTGGATGTTCCATCTCCTAGCACCCTAGTCATTATGATCTGGAAGGTATGGTCTTACCCATGCGTTATGTGCATTGTCTCTTTTAAATCTGTATGATAGTGGTGTTATACCTCTGAGTAGATGAGAAATGAGAATGAGAATAAGTAACTTGCTCTTACTTTCTGCCAAGCCTGATGCTAACAATCACCATGACCTAACAGTTTCTGTGTCCTTGGTTCCTATCAGGGTTGAAAGTTGGGGGAGACAGCCCTGTGCTGCCCTCATATTAGAGTGTGTCTGGGGCATAAGGGCCTCTTTGTGGGCTGGGCCCTGGATCCAGTTGTGTATGAAGTCCAAGACATTACAAGCACAATATGGCCACATGCTATTGGAATCATGATGTCATCTTTAGATATGCATGACTGTGAAGAAAATGACTAATATATCACACCTGGGGCTGTTGTGTTTAGAAAGGCTTGATTTCAAGGTTGGCCCTTTTCTGGCATCTGGGAACTTGGCACTTGTAGGCACAGTACTGGCTACCTAAAGATGTCCATATCCTAATACCTAGAACCTATGAACATGTTACTTTACGTGGCAAAAAGGATTTTGCATATGCAATTAAGGTTAATGACTTTGAGGTGAGAAGATTATTCTGGATTATCTGAGTATAATGTAATCATATGAGTCCTTAAAAATGAAGAACTTTTGCCCTGGCCAGGTGGCTAAGTTGGTTGAACATCATCCCATGCCCCAAAAGGTTGTGGGTTCAATTCTGGTCAGGGCATATATCTAGGTTGCGAGTTCGATCCCCAGTCAGGGTGTGTGTGAGAGGCAACCCATCAATGTTTTTCTCTCACATCGATGTTTCTCTCTCTCCCCCTTTTCCTTTCTCTCTAAAAATCAATAAACATATCCTCAGGTAAGGAATAAAAATATAAAGAACCTTTCCCAATTGTGGCCAAAGAGAGGAGACAGTGGAAGCGGGGCCAGAAAGATGATACTTGAGAAGGAGTCAACTAACTGTTCTGACTTTGAAGATGGAGGAAGGAGGTCACAAACCAAGGAATGTGCTGACCTCTAGAAGCTGGAAACAAACTTCAGTTTATGGTCTGCAAGAGAACAGGGACCTCTGAACTGAACTCTGCTAACAACTTGAATGAGCAGGAAACATATCTTCCCTTGGAGCCTCAAGAAAGTAATGCAGCCCTGTTGAAACCTGGATTTTAGCCTGATGACACCTGTGCTGGACTTCTGACTTACATAACTGTGAGATAATAAATTTGTACAGTTGAAGCCTCTAACTTTGTGATAATTTATCACAGCAGTGGTAGAGAACTAATATAGCACTTGACCTGTTCCCTAATTGATAAGGATGGTTCACTATACCAAACTTGTATGTATAGTGTCATTTATGCTGAATATCTGTTTTCCTTCTGAGAATCTGGAATTTTGGTATGTGCTAGGTAAAGGGTTCCTAGTGACCATCCCTCAAGAGATTAGGCACTGAAATGTCTCCCTGGGGCAAAAACATTGCTCACATATTGTGCATTTCTACTGTCAGGAAAGAGTATGCTTGGTGTACCCTGTCACGGGAGAGTAAGCATAAGGAAGCCTGTGGGTGCATTTCTCCAGATCCCACCTGTCTTTTATTCCTTGCTGATATTATTGTATATCCTGTTGCTGTAATAAACTTTAGCCATGAATACCATCATATATTGACTCCCATGAGTCCCAGTGAATTCACTGAATATGAGTATGGTCTTGGAGACCCCTGAAATGATGAGGGATGACAGGCCACATTTCAAATGGTGAGAGTAAGTTTCAAAGTGTTTCAGTCGATGTGACCTGAAGATAAGTCTTTACCTTCCATGTCTCAGGTGACTGTAGAGGCATGGGTCCTTGTACCACTGGCTTCCCTGTTGCTGAGCAATGGTGGTGTTTTTCCAGAGCACAATTTGTGAGGGGCAGTCCAAACAGGAATTGCCATTATCCATCACAACAGAGGCACGCTGCTCCCTCTGGTGGTCTGTGCCTTTCAACAATTGCCTCTGGAGATGGGGACTTGGCATTCAATGATGGATAAAGCAAATGTTGAAGACACTGGCTGAGCCTACCACTAGACGTAGAAGTTCTATTCCAAAAGGCCTTCAGATGCAGCAATCTTGAACAATTTCAGCATCATAATACTTCATGCATTCCTCCAGGAAATATGTCCTGAGCACAGAATTTTTTCAAGAAAGTAGCTGGTTGGACAGTAAAATCTGTAGGCACACCCTTGATTGTCCTTCCCCTCTGAATGGAGATAATGAATGGAAACAGAACCCTTCTGGAGGGGAGTTAGAAAACCTACATGAAGTTGTAGTTTGGTATGAGTAGAACTACCTCTATTTTGATCTCCCTTATTTGATAAAACATCCTCAAAGCGGCATCTCTTAGGATTCTCCTGAGATTAGGGGCCCTAAGTCTCAGTAAAAATTTATAACTACATAAGGGAAGGTAGCAAGCTTAATTTGTTTATTAATTCCATCATTCCTTCATTCATGTATTGAGGCACCAAGCTAGCTGCTGGGAAACCAGACAGACATGGTCTGTTTTTAGAGAGATGGGAAGGGAGGGAGAGAAACATCAATGTGTGGCTGCCTCTCACCCACCCCCTACTGGGGACCTGGCTCAAAACCCAGACATGAGCCCTGACTGGGAATCAAACTGGCCACCCTTTTGTTTGCAGGCCAGAGCTCAATCCACTGAACTACACAAGCCAGGGCATATCCAGCCTCTTCTGAATAACCTTTCTAAATTTGGGGAATGTCCAAGTTATGAGTACTGCCTCCCTAAGGTGGAAACCAGAACTCAGCCTAGGTGAGAGGTGTAATCCCTAAGCTCCATCAGTCATGGTCCCCATCAAGACTTTGGGTCAGAAGACAGAAATAGAAGACAATTGTCCAGTGGAACCCATGCCTGGTAAAAACGGTAGAGTATGGCCAGGAGATACCAAGTTTTCACAGGTACCTTTAGTAGCTATCCTAATGGAACAGTCGTGAGTTCAGCCTCAGCAGCAGTTGTTCCCAGTGAAACTGTGATTGCATCAACTTGTGGGTGCCTAGACCCCAAGTGAGATCTTCTCAACTGTTGGAGATATCCTTGAGCTCTACCTAGTAGCCACTTTCCAAAAAATCCCTTTTCTACTTAAAGAAGCTAGAATGGATTCTGTGCTTGCAACTGAGAAGCCTGATGGATAAAGAGAGACCCTAAGACAAACAGGAGGCAGTCAATATGCTTTTTCTCATTGACACTTTTGGGGATGGGTATCTGGATCTGGAAGCAAAGATTACTAGTGTAGAGGGCTATAAGTCTCATCTAGCTACCTATTTATAAAGTTATTTATGTGTTTGTCTATACTCTTCTTAAATTATATTTTATTGATTATGCTATTACAGTTGTCCCAATGTTTATCCCTTTGCCCCCACCACCCAGCAACTGTCATGTCATCAGACAATTCCAATATCATTGTTCATGTCCATGGGTCATGTGTATAAGTTCCTTGGCTACTTCATTTCCTAAACTGCACATTACAGTCCCATAGCTACTCTGTAACTACCTATTCCCCCACACCCACCTCCCATCTGGCAACTATCAAAACCTTCTTCATATCCACAATTCTGTCTCTGTTCTTCTTGTTTGCTTAGTTTGTTTTTTAGATTCAATTGTTAATATACATGTGTTTATTGCCATTTTATTGTTCACAGTTTTGATCTTCTTTTTCTTAAATAAGTCCCTTTAATATTTCACATATTAATGGTTTGGTGATGATGAACTTTGTTAGTTTTTTCTTGTCTGGGAAGCTCTTTATCTGTCATTCAATTCTTTTTTTAAGTTAAATATTTTATTATTGTTTTATTACAGTTGTCCCATTTTTCCCAGGTTGCTATCCTCCACCCCACACATCCCCCATTCCCACAGTCAATACCCACCCTGTGGCCCATGTCCATGGGTCATTCATACCTGTTTATTGACTAAACCCTTCCCCTTCATTCCACCATTATCCCCTTCACACCTCCCTTCTGGTTGCTGTCAGTCTGTTCCTTGTTTCCAAGCCTCTGGGCCTATTTTGCTCATTTGTTTGGTTCATTAGGTTCCTATTATAGGTGAGATCATATGGTATTTGTCTTTTGCCACCTGGCTTATTTCACTTGGTATAATATTCTCCAGTTCTATCCACGCTGTCACAAAAGGTAGGAGTTCCTTCTTTCTGCTGCATAGTATTCCATTGTGTAAATATACCATTGTTTTTTGATCCACTCATTTACCGATGGGTACTTAGGCCGTTTCCAGCACTTGGCTATTATAAATAATGCTGCTTTGAACACAGGGTTGCATATGTTCTTTTGAATTGATTTTTCAGGATTCTTAGGGTATAATCCCAACAGTGAAATCACTGGGTCAAAAGGCAGTTCCATTTTTAGTTTTTTTATTTTATTTTATTTTATTTTTATTTTTTATTTTTTTCCCGGCCCGACCCCCATTTTTAGTTTTTTGAGAAAATTCCATACTGCTTTCCACAGTGATTGCACCAGTCTGCATTGCCACCAACAGTGCACTAGGGTTCATTTTCTCCACACCCTCACCAACACTTGTTTTTTGTTGATTTGTTAATCATGGCCATTCCGACTGGTGTGAGATGATATCTCATTGTGGTTTTAATCCCTCAGATGGCTAGTGATGCTGAGCATCTTTTCATGTCTCTGGGCCATCTGCATGTCCTCATTGCAGAAGTGTCTATTCAGGCCCTAGGCCCATTTTTTAAATTGGATTGTTTGTGTTCCTGGTGTTGAGTCGTATGAGTTCTTTACATATTTTGGAGATCAAACCCTTGTCCAAGGTATCAATATGGTTGGACCCGTGTTCATTTTGATTATGTTTTAACCAAGGAGGTAAAAGATTTATAATCAGAAAACCACAGAAAACATAAGAATGAAGTTAAAGAAGATACAAATAAATGAAAGCATATACTGTGCTCATGGATTGGAAGAAATAACATCATTAAAATCTCCATACTACTCACAGCAATCTATAGATTCAACACAATCCATATTAAAATACCATTGGTATACACACAGATCTAAAATAAATATTTCAAAAACTTACATGGAACAAAAAATGACCCTGAATAGCCTCAGCAATCTCAAGAAAGAACAAAGTAGGAGGGATCACAATATCTGATATCAAACTATATTACAAGGCCACTGTAATCAAAACAGTCTGGTACTGGCATAAGAACAGACACATTGACTAATGAAACAGAATAAAGAGCCCAGAAACAAACCCATGTCTCTACAGCCAATCAATATTTGACAAAGAGGGCAAGAGCATAAAATGGAGCAAAAATAGCCTCTTCAACAAATGATGCTGGGAGAGCTGGACAAGTGCGTGCAAAAAAAAAAAACAAACAAAAAACTGAAACTAGACCACCAACTTACACCATACACAAGAATAAACTCAACATGGATAAAAGACTTAAATATAAGCCATGACACCATAAAAGTACTAGAGGAGAACATAGTAAAATTTCAGATATCCAACACACCAATATTTTTACCAATATATCTCCTAGGGCAAGGGAAATAAAGGAAAAAATAAACAAATGGGACTACATCAAATCAAAAACCTTCCACCCTTCAATTCTAAATGATAGCTTTGCTGGGTAGAGCAATCTTGGTTGCAGGTCCCTGTTTTTCATGACTTTGAATATTTCTCCCCAATCCCTTCCAGCTTGAAAAGTTTCTATGAGAAATCAGCTGACAGACTTATGGGAACTCCCCTTTAGATAACTATCAGTTAGGTAACTGCCTTTCTCTGGCTACTGTTAAGATTCTTTCTTTATATTTAACCTTTGGCATTTTAATTATGATGTGTTTGGAGTTGGCCTTTTTGCATCCATCTTGTTTGGGACTCTCTATGCTTCCTGGACTTGCATGTCTATTCCCTTCATGAAATTAGGGAGGTTTTCTTTCATTATTTTTTCAAATAGATTTCCAATTTCTTGTTCTTTCTCTTCTCCTCCTGGTACCCCAATGATACCAATGATGGACCATTTGAAGTTGTTCCAGAGGCTGCTTATACTATCCTCATTTGGGGGGATTCTTTTTTCTTCTGTTGTTCTGATTGGTTGTTTTCTGTTTCCTTATGTTCCAAGGCATTCATTTGATTCTTGGCTACATCCACTCTACTGTTGTTTCCCTGTAAATTTTTCTTTATTCCAATTAGTGTATCTTTCATTTCTGACTGGATCTTTTTTTGTTGTTGAGGTCCTCACTAACTTCTTTGAGCATCCTTATAACCAGTGTTTTGAACTCTGCATCTGAGAGATTGCTTATCTCCACTTTCTTTAGTTCTTTTTCTGAAGTTTTGATATGTCCTTTCATTTGGGCCATGTTTCTTTGCCTCCTCATTTTGCCATCCTCCCTGTATTTGTTTCTATGTATTAGGTAGAGCTCCCCATCTTGGAAGCATGTAGTAGATTCTTGTAGCATCCAGTGGCACAGCCTCCCCTGTAACCGAAGCTGGGTGTTTGTTCATGGTATGCTCTTTGTGTGGGATGACTACATCCACCTCTTATAGTTGAGCTTTGATTGCTGTTGGCACATCACTGGAAGGGATTTACCCAAGCCAGTCAACTGCAATGACTGGCTGTGACCACTGAACCTCTGTCCTCTGTGGAGGATCAGCTATGCAGGGGCAGGTGGTTGTGCTCAGACATGGTCTGTATCTGTCCACTGAGTGCTCAGGCCCCAGTATTTCCCAGGTGGTGCAGGTCAAGTTCAACTCCCACTTGTGTTTTGCCTAGGACCACCCTACATGAGCTATAAAGCAATCTGAAGATGTCTGCTACTTGTTCTGGGCTTGGAGATTCCCAAGTGAAGCCAAGTTATGAACCTAGGCTGGATGCTGCTAGTGCTGTGCCTTGGGCCACTTTGCAATAAGTATGGGGGTTGGGGGCTCACTGAGGCTGGCTGTTGCTTGTTTGAGAAGATTTAGGAAGTTGTGAAGCAGGATCCAAGATCAGACATTCATAGGGAAAAGCCACTGTTAACAGCTTGGGTGGGATGGAGCCTTGGGGGATCTCCAGGGTAGAGTAAACAGTGTGAGCTAGGTTGATAGAGACTCAGATATGGCACCCACCTCCTGACTCTGTGGTTCAGTGGGGGGAGGGTCCCGAAAAGGAGCAATAGCCTCTGCCTACCTTTCTTTATGGGAGAACGCTGTCTGCCAGCTCTTGCCTTGATGCCAGACACATTCATTTCTTCCTGTATACCAATAGTGCCTTTCAAACTGCTATCTTGCTGCAGGAGCTCAGAGGGAGTGAGTCTGGGTAAGTCTTTGTGTGGGTTCTTTAAGAGGATCTTCCTGACACTCTACAGGTGTCTTTAACCAACTCAATCCCCACTGTTTTTGCAGCCAGAAGTTATGGGAACTTATCTTCCAGCACTGGAACCCTGGGCTGGAGGTCCTGGTATGGAATTGGGGCTCCTTGCCCCCGAGATATCCCTCTTGAATTTTATCCACCAAATGTGAATGTGGGACCAGCCCATTCCACATCTCTGCTCTTCCTACTAGTCTGGATGAATGTGTTTACTTTAATTCCATAGGTGTCAGACTTCTATTCAACTTGATTTTTAATGGTTCTGAGTGATGGTTGTTCTATAGTTTAGTTGTAATTTTGATGTGCTTGTACAAGGAGGTAAGCTGCATTTATCTATGCCACCATCTTGACTGGAATTCTATATTCTTTTTGATATTAAAAGTCATAGGTCCAGCACCCCATAAGACCAGAACTCTAATACTTATGCAGAGTGTTAAAAACATGCTTGCTATTAGCATTAATTTCCCTGCATGGCATACACTGACCACAAGATGGCGAAAGAGATGATCACATCAGGTCAACATATCTTACTCCACACCATTATTGCACTCAAGAAAACATTTATTGAGCACTTACTGTATGCCAGGAACTGTTCCAAGGGCTCAAATACATTAGGTCATTTAATGGTCATAATAAAATCCTATTAAATAGGAGTTATTTCATCTGTGAGGAAAATGAGACACAGAGATATCTGTGTCTGTCTGTCCATCTCTACTTCATCTTTATCTATTTATTTTTTTAATAAGTGTGTTTCCTTTTTTAAAAGATTTTATTTATGTATTTATTTTAGAGAAAGATAGGGAGGTAGAAAGATAGAGATTTAGGGAGGGAGAAAGAGACAGAGAGAGAAACATCAATGTGCGGTTGCTGGGGGTCATGGCCTGCAACCCAGGCATGTGCCCTGACTGGGAATGAACCTGCGACACTTTGGTTTGCAGCCTGCGCTCAATCCACTGAGCTATGCCAGCCAGGGCCATCTTTATCTATTTATATATCAGTTATCTACCATATTTTACAGTGTATAATGCACACTTTTTGCCCAAATTTTTTAGGGAAAATAAGAATGTGCATTATACATGGTAGTACTAATTCTGTGTCCATATAAATGATTTCAATTATTTTATTTTTGCTTATCCATTAAAAGTATAACTCTAGAAGCCAATAATGACATTTGTATGCAAAATAATAGCATGGAATGCAATAATCAGTTTTTTATATAAACAAAAAATTGAATTAAAAAATTAAAACAATGCCCTGGCTGGTGTGGCTCAGTGGATTGAGTGCCAACCTGCAAACCAAAAGATCATTAGTTAGATTCCCAGTCAGGGCACATGCTTAGGTTGCCAGCCAGGTCAGCAGTAGGGGGTGCATGAGAAGCAATGACACAATGATGTTTTTCTCCCTCTCTTTCTCCCTCCCTTTCCCTCTGTCTAAAAATAAATAAATAATATTCCAAGCAAACAGACAGGGAAAAAAAGCTGGGGTAGCAATACTTATATCAGAAGAAAATAGACTTCAAAACAAAGGCCATAAAAAGAGACAGAGAAGGACTCTTCAAAATACTCAAGGGAATAATCCATCAAGAAGACATAAATATTGTAAGCACATATACACCCAATGTAGGAACTCCCAAATACATAAGAAAAATCTTGGAGGAATTCAATAAAAGTATAGACAGGGAGTTCTGGTGAAGATGGAGGATTAGGTAGAAACCCTTCACTTCCTTCCACAACCAAATGGAGGATAAAAGCCAATCTAAAATCAATAAACAACCAGAAGCACCAGAAAATCAAACTACATGCAACTCCGACAACCAAGGAATGAAAGAAACAGTCAACCAGAACAACCAGACCGGTATGCTGAGAAAGGGAAATATGGCCCAAATGAAAGAACAGGGCAAAACTTCTGAAAGGGAGCTAAGCAATGAAGAGACAGTCAACCTATCTGATGGAGAATTTAAAGCCTTGGTAATCAAAACATTCACAGAACTGATTGAGCTTGGTCAAAAAATGAAAAAACAAATGAAAGATACCCAAAATGAAATAAAGCAAAATATTCAGGGAACCAACAATGACAGGAAGGAAACCAGGACTCAAAACAATAATTTGGAACAAAAGGAAGAAATAAACATCCAACCAGAACAATATGAAGAAATGAGAATCGAAAAAAAAAATGAAGAGAGGCTGAGGAATCTCTGGGACAACCTGAAACATTCCAATATCCAAATTATAGGGGTGCCAGAAGGAGAACAACAGCAAGATATTAAAAATTTATTTGAACAAATAATGAAGGAAAACTTCCCCAGTCTGGTGAAGGAAATAGACTTCCAGGAAGTCCAGGAAGCCCAGAGAGTCCCAAAGAAGTTGGACCCAAAGAGGAACACACCAAGGCACATCATCATTAAGTTACTCAAGATGAAAGATAAAGAGAGAATCTTAAAAGCAGCAAGAGAAAAGGAAACAATTACCTACAAAAGGAGTATGCATAAGACTGTCAGCTAATTTCCGAAAAGAAAACTTGCAGGCAAGAAGGGGCTGGAAAGAAGTATTCCAAGTCATGAAAGGGAAGGACCTACATCCAAGATGACTCTATCCAGCAAAGCTTTCATTTAGAAAGGAAGGGCAGATAAAGTGGTCCCCAGAAAAGGTCAAGTTAAAGGAGTTCATCATCACCAAGCCCTTATTATATGAAATGTTAAAGGGACTTACTTAAGAAAAAAGGATCAAAACTATGAACAATAAAATGACAAAGAACTCATGAGTATCAACCAATGAACCTAACAGAAAAGAAAAACAACAAAAAGAAAAACTAAGCAAACAACTAGAACAGGAACAGAATCAGAGAAATGGACATCACATGAAGGGATTTCAGTGGGGAGGGGGAAGGAAGGAATGGGGGGAAAGGAGAGGGAAGAAGAAGCACTATTAGTAGACATTAAATAGGTGGGGAGAGATAAACGCTGGTATAGGAAACAGAGAACTCAAAGAACTTATATGTACAACCTGTGGACATGAACTAAGAGGTGGGAATGCTGGAGGGTTGGGGGTGGAAGGCAGAAGGGGGATAAAAGGGGGAAAACTTTAGTAGCATGATCAATAAAAATACTTAAAAAAAGAAAGATGTAGACAGCAACACAAGTATAGTAGAAGATTTTAACACCCCACTATCAACAATGGATAGATCTTCCAAACAAAATACCAAGAAGGAAATTGTGGAACTGAATGACACATTAGATCAAATGGACTTAATTCATATATGTAGAACCTTTCATCCCAAAGAAGCAAAATATACATTATTTTGAAATGCACATAAAACATTTTCAAAGATAGACACCATGATGTGACACAAAACAAGCTTCAGCAAGCAAATTTAAGAAAATTAAAGTCATATCAACTATTTTCTGAGACCATAAGGGCTTGAAACTGGAAACCAACCTCAAGGAAAAAACACAAAAACATTCCACTCACAGAGACTGAATAGCATGCTATTACACAATGAATGGGTTAATAATGAAACCAAGGAAGAAATCAAAACATCTCTGGAAACAAATGAAAATGAACACACAACAGTCCAAAACCTATGGGACACAGTGAAGGCAGTCCTGAGAGGGAAATTCACAGCAATACAGGCCTACCTAAAAACAAACAAACAAAAAAAAAAACATTTCAAATAAACAGCCTAACCCTACCTCTACAAGAACTGGAGGAACA